>NC_134713.1:195656663-195739163 GCF_049634645.1 Pelodiscus sinensis
AGCAACAGAAGGGGTTGGGGTTAAAATTGACCTAATATATAGTCCCAACCTTCCATTGGTTACCTGACCAGAGACAGAGTTAAACTTTTGAGCACAAAAGTTACTAGCCTTCTGGCTAGTGTATAAACACACACAGAATTCACACTTCACAGAGGCCCCAAAAATACGCAACCTGTAGCTATTCCATGGGCAGCCTGAAAGCTAGTCAATCCAGTTCTTACTGAAGCCACAACTTCATTCTGGGTTTCAAATTTGATTTTCTATGGAATAAAAGGGCCAAGCTCTCCCACAATCAGATCTTTCAGGGAACTTCGCAAAGGAAGTTTATTGCTGGCGCAGTAAATATCTTTGAGTTACTCATTACAACATCTCAACTGGGCGCTGCGCTGCAAGGAGATGTTTTACAAACAGTTATTTGAACGCCAATTCACCCAGGCGCTAAAAAGCAATTATATTATAGTTTTTGTTACTCCGGTTCCCCCAAAGTACTTTGTGCAGTTGAAGTTGGTTTATGCACTAAATGGACATGGTTCAAAAATGTGACTCCTCTGAACTTTTTAACCTTATACAAAGGAAAGAATTCTAAGAGCAATGGATAAAATTCAATTAACTGAGATGACAGAAAATAATCTACTAAGCGAATACATCAGGCAGTTGGAAGCTTTCATACCTTTCAAAAAGGAAATAACCTATTTCTTTCCTTGTTATCTAATGACACAGGAGTTTATTTCGCTAGAAGCAGTTACGAATCTATCTAATGGAGCCTAAATGCTGTTGCCAAGCAATTAGAGTTTTTATTGTGTGGCTAATTCCTTCATTTCCTCAGTTGGTGATCATCATTACAAAATACAGCACTTACAAGCTTTTTAATTTAAAAGCACGCATGCGCGCGCACACAAACACAATTTATATCTAACCCCTTATGTATACATGTAAAGGGTTATCTAGAAACAGAGCATGTATATCACCAGCACATTGGGGTAGATTTACTGTGAGAGAGCCAAACCTGTGTTGCTAAATATATAGCTTGAAAATATTGAACTCGGTTTTCAGCTGGTATAATCAATGTAGCTTCGCTGATTTCAACGCAGCTCTTCTGCTTCACATCAGCTCAGGATTTGGCCAGTTTTTCAAACACTATTTATCAATCCAGTCACTCATATGTGTTCACGTATGTTGTTTGTATTGAATTAGGCCAATCTAGTCCCCCTGAAAATATTCCCATTGACTTCAGTGGAGCTGGTCAAGCTTTCTATGCCCATATTTGACAGAGTAAGAACAGTCCATTCAGGAAACATGCAGTAAAGAAGTTTCACTTGATGGTACATCCTATGTATTTGATTCATCGTTTCAGTGAGGGTGACCTACAAGTGATTTGCACACATCATCACCAGAAAACCAAGATAAAAGTACAGCTCCAGACTATATAAATTTGGGGTAGGCTACTTCTTTTTAAGCACACTAGATATTGAAGAGAAAGCAGACTCCTAATGCATGTTCTGAATTTTTTTATCCAGCATTTGGCATCAGTTCCTGTTTTCTCCAGTGCATTTGTTGTTCCTTCCCCTCCCATCATAGAATCCTAGAACTGGAAGGGACCTCGAGAGGTCATCGAGTCCAGTCCCCTGCCCTCACAGCAGGACCAAGCACCATCTAGATCAGTGGTCTCCAACCTTTTTACACCCAAGATCACTTTTTAAATGACAGACCAAGCCAAGATCTACCGCCCCGCCCCTTCCTTGAAGCCCCGCCCCTTCCTTGAAGCCCCGTCCTCTCTATTCTCCTCCTCTCCATCACTTGCTATCCCCAATCCTTATACTGCTGCTTATTTTTATTGTTTTTTTATTCTTCTGTAGGAAGAGGTTTTTCCAACATTTGGCCTGTCTACTCTGGACCAAATGTCAGAAAAAAAACCCTTCTTTTGGAAGCCACCTTATTCCTTGTGGAAAGAGGAATATAGGGGTGACCAAAAGAGCCTGTTTGCTCTTCCACTAAAAAAGCAGAAGAACAAACTCAACCCTGGATGCAGAAGAGTTTTTCTGGGATATCTCCAGAATCCTGAAAAACTCCTGGGCTACATCTACACTGGCATGATTTTCCGAAAATGCTTTTAACGGAAAAGTTTTCTGATAAAAGCATTTTCGGAAAAGCGCGTCTAGATTGGCAGGATGCTTTTCCGCAAAAGCACTTTTTGCGGAAAAGCGTCCGTGGCCAATCTAGATGCGCTTTTCCGCAAAAAAGCACCGATCGCCATTTTCGCCATCGGGGCTTTTTTGTGGAAAACAGTACTGTGCTGTCTACACTGGCCCTTTTGCGCAAAAGTCTTTCGGAAAAAGACTTTGGCCCAAATGGGAGCAGCATAGTATTTCTGGAAAATCACTGACGATCTTACATGAGATCGTCAGTGCTTTTCCGGAAATTCAAGCGGCCAGTGTAGACAGCTGGCAAGTTTTTCCGGAAAAGCGGCTGATTTTCCGGAAAAACTTGCCAGTCTAGACACAGCCCTGCAGTCTAGCTGGAGCCTTGCTGTGTTGAGACAGGATGTGTAGGCTCTGGGGAGGGAATGAGGGATTTGGGTGTGGGAAGGGGTGAGAGGTGCAAGCTCTGGGAGGAAATCTGGGTGCAGGAGGAGGTGGAGAAGGGGACACTGGCTCGGGGAGGGGGCTCCAGGCTGGGCAGTGTTGGGATACTAAGCAAACCACAGGCTTGCGGATGTGAGGGTGCAGGAATTTGGGTTGGGGTATGTGAGAGGCTGAGGGCATGAGATTCCAGTGTTTGATAGGCTCAGATCTAGGGTCTGGGGAAGGGGGAGTGCAGGAGTGGTTGTGGCCAGATGGGGGCTTGGCCCCAACTGGGGGTTTGTTGGCCAGGCTTCATTTTTAAATAGAATACTATGTTAAACACAAAGGCTGTGTCTACATTGGCACCCCTTTCCAGAAAAGGGATGCTAATGAGACACTTCAGAATTGCAAATGCCGCGAGGGATTTAAATATCCCCCGCGGTATTTGCATGAACATGGCTGCCGCTTTTTTCCGGCTCGGGGTTTTGCCGGAGAAAAGCGCCAATCTAGACGGGCTCTTGCGGAAAATAAACCCTTTTCCGGAAGATCCCTTATTCCTACTTTATTCCTACTTTCAAGTAGGAATAAGGGATCTTCCGGAAAAGGGCTTATTTTCCGCAAGATCACGTCTAGACTGGCGCTTTTCTCCAGCAAAACCCCGAGCCGGAAAAAAGCGGCAGCCATGTTCATGCAAATACCGCGGGGGATATTTAAATCCCTCGTGGCATTTGCAATTCCGAAGTGTCTCATTAGCATCCCTTTTCCGGAAAGGGGTGCCAATGTAGACACAGCCAAAAAGTTTCTGCATTGTCTTTATTTATGAGAATGGCAGGGAACCTGCCTTGAGTCAGGGGTCACTGACCCATAGAAAAGTCATTTGGGAGCAGGGGACACAGTACTGGGGAGGAGTGCTAGTGGGTTCTGGAGCAGGGAACAGGGTGCCAGTGGGGGCAGGGGAGAGGGGGCAGGGTGCCAGGACAGGTTTCTGCAGCAGGGGACAGGGTGCTGGGGGGCAGCTGGGCAGCTGGGCTGGAGCGAAGAAAAATGGCTGCCCGGCCAGCTGGCCATGGTGCTCAGCCCGGGTGCCACCAAGCTCCACATGGGCAGGCGCAGAGGGGAAGCCGCCCAATCAGCTGGAGCACGGTTCAGCCTCCTCTGGGCTGAACGCCACAGCCAGCAGGCCAGGCAGCTTCTCCTCTGCGCCAGCCCACGTGGAGCTTGGTGCACTCTGGCTGAGCGCCATGGCCAGCTGGCCGGGCAGCTGCTTCTCTTCCCTCCAGCCCTGCTGCCCTGCGCTCAGCCCAGGGAGGCTGCGCCTAGCTCCAGCTGTGAAAGCCACAGTCAGCTGGCTGGAGTGTTTCAGGCCTCCCAACCTCCCAGCTCCCACCATTCCTCGCAGCTACTCACTTGTGTTGTTGCTTAGTGAGTAGCTGCTCTTCAAATGAGGAAATCTAATGTAAATGTACCGCGCAGGCGCGCAGTTCAGAGAGGGCTCAAGAGCTACTCTTAGAGCCCCTGAGATCTACCGGTAGCTCACAATCTACTGGTTGGTGACCACGGATCTAGACCATCCCTGATAGATGTCTGTCTAACCTGCTCTTAAATATCTCCAGAGATGGAAATTCCACAACCTGCCTGGGCAATTTATTCCAGTGTTTGATGACCCTGACAGTTAGGAACTTTTTCCTAATGTCCAACCTCAACCTCCCTTGCTGCAGTTTAAGCCCATTACTTCTTGTCCTATCCTTAGAGACCAATGAGAACCATTTTTCTCCCTCCTCCTTGTAATACATTTTTAGATACTTGAAAACTGCTATCATATCTTAGTCCTCTCTTTTCCAAACTAAACAAACCCAGTTCTTTCAGTCTTTCTCTGGAGATATTTAAGAACAGGTTAGAAAGACATCTGTCAGGGATGGTGTAGACGGATCTTGGTCCTGCCTTGAGGGCGAGGGGCTGGACTCGATGACCTCTCGAGGTCCCTTCCAGTCCTATTATTCTATGATTCTATGATTCCTCAGAGTCATAGGTCATATTTTCCAGACCTTTTTTGTTGCTCTTCTCCAGACCTTCTCCAATTTCTCCACATCTTTCTTGAAATGCGGTGCCCAGAACTGGACACAGTATTCCAGCTGAGGCCTAATCAGCACAGAGTAGAGCGGAAGAATGACTTCTCCTGTCTTGCTCTAAACACTCCTGTTAATCAGAATCATGTTTACTGCTTTTTTTTTTTTTTTTTTGCAACAGTGCCATGCTGTTGATTTGTGTTTAGCTTGTGGTCCATTCTGACCTCTAGATCCCTACCTAGACAATTGTTTCTCATTCTGTATGTGTGAAACAGATTGTTCCTTCCTAAGTGGAGCACTTTGATTTGTCCTTACTAACTGTCATCCTATTTGCCTCAGACCATTTCTCTAGTTTGTCCAGATCATTGTGAATTCTGATCCTATCCTCCAAAGCACTTGCAACCCCTCCCAGCTTGGTATCATCTGCAAACTTAATAAGCGTCCTCTCTATGCTGATATCAAAATCGTTGATGAAGATATTGAACAGAACTGGTCCCAAAACAGACATTCAGGTAGTAAAATAGTAAATCTGTCTGCTGAAGATGTAGTACACAGTAACTGGAATTTTTGGTAGAATGGGGCAGCAGGAGGCCTGGAGAGCTGTGAAATTTAAAGGCTGTGTAGGAGGATTTTGCAACATCTGCATAGTTGTTAGATTCCATGCTCCCTGTGCAAACCCTGATATTGAGATAGTGACCTTTATTCCAATCCTGGCCATTGAGGGTTGCAGGTCCTGTCTGACCTAGGAAGTGGATTCCATCCTGCCTGAACCCTGTCTAGTTCTCCTCTATAGATAAATAGCCTGGGCTAAAGCTACCGGAACTGGGATTTAGAAACCATCTGGGTTTGGGTCCCACCTCTGTCTCGGGCTTCCAGTGTCATCTTGGGCAAACCACTCAGGCTCGGATGGGAGTTAGTGCCTGATGCTTTTACACGTCGAATCTCATTGTGCCTCAGTTTCCTTATCTATAAAGAGGGATGATTTTATTTCATAGAATCATAGAATAATAGGACTGGAAGGGACCTCGAGAGGTCATCGAGTCCAGCCCCCCGCCCTCAAGGGATTGGATTTCCTAAATCCAGTCGTCTCTCTAACGCGATGGTGATGAGAGCCACAGACAAGTCCATAAGCATTACTGTATAACGCAGCCACATTATTAATCGTGGCAGATATGACAGAGCCTTGTGATAGATACATTCAGCACACACCGGTGGCCATCTCCCCCTGACCTCTCCTCCATCTGCTTCGGAGTCCAATAAGCCACACTGACCTCCCTCAGGTCAGGATCTGGCTCTTGGCTATCCGCACAGTCATGACTGGGTGGTATATTGCTGACATTCCAGATTAGTAAGCATGGAATACCAGTATGTTTCCGTTCTCCAGTCCTATTGGTTAAAACAAAACGAAAGTTGTTCCGACAGAGTAAAAGTGAATAACCCTTGTGTTGAGCTGACACGATTAATTTTTTAGAGACTAATTAACCATCTTGTCAATTCACTTTATCGCAGATGGTATAAATTGTTGACACCTGTAGAGGATCTGGTCTCTATTTTTACACTTAAAAAAAATCCCATTCCAGGCCACATGGCTGTGCGAAAGCCACACTGTGGGGTGCTGGAGGCATGAAGACGGATGTAAAAAAGCCACCGGCCGTGTAATGCATAGTTCTTTGCCTATGTAATTGCATGGACTGATGAAGACAATGTGAGTGGCTGAGAAGGAGCCCAAGCTGTGTAATTGTAAGACTGGACCTGCATTGGTTTCAGCTCATTAATCCAAACATCATCATAAGTGTTTTGGTAAAACAGCCATTTTATATGCACAATGATACAGTTCGGGGAGTGCGAGCACCGTGCCGTAGACACACTTCTCAGGTGCTGGTAGCACTTGACCGTCGACCTTGCTGCTCACGATCCGTCTCAAACATGCATTTCTGACATTACATCTGAACGCTCAGTGCCAAACCCTTTTCACCTTGCTCCCAGAAATAGTTGCAGACTACTCACTTGAGAAAAGTGAGCAGAACTTCTTCCCCTGTCAGGGAGTATGGGTTAAATATTAAACACACATATGCCGGTGGTGGATCTTTCCTGTGAATTGAGAACAGTACGAGTCCCCTATTGTGTTCAAGTAAAGTGACACCAACTATTTCATGAACCTTCTTAATTGCAATATTCAGAAACTGAAACAAAGGTAACAGCTCTTCTAAGACAGCCAACATGATGCGAGACCTCTTTATTGCAAATTGAGAAGCTGTTTCCCAACATGTGTTTAATTGTAGCACTGTGGTAGGTGGGTTGGTTTTTTTAAATAAGATGCTGAAAGAAATTCTGTTGGGTTGCCACGCTTTTTAAATTTCACTGCACTTTGGTAACAAAGTAGCGTGAATAAAAGGCATGGTAAATATGAAGGGGATAGAACGTTTATGTCATACTTGAAGATCCTTCTACAATGAAGTATTTAAATAACAATGAATTAATCATCTTTTGGAATCTGTAAGTACAAAAGCTTAAGTGCTGTAATGAAGAATAGTGGTAGGTTCGGAATTGTTATTAAGACCTTTTTACAGAAAGGCATCCTTGGCAAGGCTGAGTGAAATCATTCTAGGAATATAAAGGAGAACAGAACTTAAAGATATTAGCATCCTGGAGGGAGGGGTGTGAGGAAATCCTGTACTGACTTTTTTCTCTCTCTTTCCTCCCTTCTCAATGTAATCTGAATGAAATTCAGCATGTAGAGCAATTGTCTATGAAATATCTACTGCTCCAACTGATTTCTATCTCAAGAAAAATGTCCCCTATACAGTACCAGATGTATATACACAAATAGGGTACATGATGTACATGGAGGGGTACACATTAAATGGAGTGTACTAACCCTTTGAGTATGCCTAGTATGCTCTCCACCAGTGTTCCCTCCATGTGTGTTTTTTTCCATATAAGTGCAGAATAAATTTTTATATGCACATGCGAATGTGCACCGCCAATAGAAACACAACATGTAGCTGTGAGCTCTGGTAATCAGCTGGGTGGCATTTGAATTTCTCCTGGATGTCAACACAAGCACACCGCTTACAGAGAACCCTGCTCTCTACCACCTCGTTTGCATTTCTCCTTTAGCACCGTATACTCAGCCAGGGGCAGGCCATGGCCTTGTCATTTCCACACAGTGAGCTATTTTGTTACATAAACCTGGCTGGTTGGAGGAGACCTGCTGTGGTGTTTCAAGAGGGCCCCCATCACCTGCTTTGGGGTTGGGTCCAAGCCCTCCTAACTCACCCTGCTCTCCACAGGAGTCTTTTCCAGAGTCACTCCAGACAGAGTGGCATGGCTCACGAGGACTTTCTGCCTCTGGGGCTGTGGTAGTGGCATTCACTGAGACAGGCCGGGGTTACCTCAACTTTTGGGCAATTTAGTTTTATACAGCCAGGAGCTACCCTGCCATCCCCTTTGGCAGTGGGGATGTGATAGGGTGCACATACTCCCCACACTGGCTTTGGGAGGGCAGAGGTAGGCCAGGCAGGCCCAATCAGCCAACTGGGAGGAGAGGAAAGCCCTAATTCAGAGGATGCTCATTTGAGCACAGTTGGGTAGGGCTAGTATATACCCAGGAAGCGGGAGGAAGTTTGTAGTCCCCTTCTGTTCAGCAGCAAGGGAAGAAGGGAATCCAGGGGAAAGAGTAGGCCTCTGGGGCCTAGGATTGCCAGATGATTGAAACAAAAGTACCGAACACCCACCCTCCCCCACCAAAAAAAAACACCGGGGAAAAATTCTGTTGAAGAAAAAAAAGGGGGGGAGGGAGACCAAAGTTGTTGACCAAAAAAAAGACTCCAAGACTTATTAAGCAAAAAAATATAAATATTAAAATAAAACAGCATGAAAACAGCATGTCCCCTTTAAGACTGAGTGCAGGGATAGGAACAGGGGCGTGGTTGAGCACTAAGACCCAGGGGACTCATTGCTTCCCATGGGTCTTTCTGCTGGCAGCCATTTTGTGCCGGCATCCTTGTGGAACCAGATAAGCATGGGGCATACGGTCAGGGGGCTGGAGATGTTGGGTGCCCGGTGGGGCTCAGGGGTGGGGGGGAGAGGCCGGGCGCTGAGTGTTTGCAGGGTTGCCAGGTGCCCGGCATTTTCACCTCCTGGCCGGGGAAAAAAATCAGAAAATACCGTATTTTCTGAATTTTTTTACCACACAGGAGGCAAAAATACCAGACTGTCCAGGTGAATACCGGACACCTGGCAACCCTACTGGGGGCATGGCACTTCTACATTTGCTGAGGTTTAATCCTCCTGCAGAATAGAGATCAGGATAATCTGTAGTTGCGGCTGACACCTTATTGAAGAGCTCCACTGATCACCTTGACCTCTTCCGAAGCTCAGAATGAGACTGAAGCAGATGTGGAGGCCGTTTTAGGCAGTGATTAGCCCTTGTCAGGATAGATACGGGTGCTGATATCCAGCGTTGTTATATGTGATTGGTCTTTTGACCATGGTTCCCACTTCCAACCTGTGACTTCTAAGCAATGAGAGAGGAGATTGAAGGTCAGAGTCCTATAGGCATCATACCGTAAATCCATAGATTTCGCAGGACAACCTATTGGCAAGGCTATGTGGGGGAACTCTCGGTCCTTCCAAACTGCCAGGAGGCCAAATAAGAACATGAGAGAACTGAGTCAAACCCTGGTCAATCTTACCTAGTATCTCATCTCCAACAGTGCCTGGTGTCAAGGGGCCCCCCAGCCTTTATGAAAATTGGCTTATGAATATGAATATGCATAACTCAAAGACACTTTAGGCAAAATGCATCATATGACATATCATTTTTAAAGTTACAATCTGCTGAATGTGTATATTCCATTTATGGGCATGTATCACTCTTGTATGTGAAGTTAGAAATGGGAAGTGCAAACCTGTTTATTAATCTACACTAGACCTGGAAGGTCGGGTTAAGGAATACAATGCCAGCCACATAAAATACATAGCTGGAGTTGGCTTACCTAAGCTGAGCTTGGTGCCGTCTTCACAGAGGGAGGCCAATGGGAACAAATGCTCCCATCGGCTTCCCCTATTCTTCAGGACAGCAAGGAGTGCTAGCTCCGACCAGAGTCACCTTCACTGTTCAGTTTAGCAAGTCTTTATTAGACCCACCAAACTGAAGGCCAGAAGATTGATCTCCAGTGCTGCAAGTGAAAACGTGACCTAGGATTTGTAGTGAGAGCCATTAGTGCTACTTACAAACGTAATGGTCCGGTGCTCAAGGTAATGATATATGAATGGTTATGTTTTTCCTATCAGCCTGCCTTGTGCTTGGTCCTGCCAGGATATTTTTCCAGCCATGTGATGTTGAAACCCATTTTGAATCTTGTTCCACTCAACATGAGAAAAATTTGAACTGAGTACAAAAAAATTCTGGCATGGGCAAAGAGATTATAAAGGTGGGAAACCCTACAATAGGGAGTTGCTAGATGCCAGGTGGCCCCCCACTTACCGCTCAAGATGCCTGCAGGAAACATCTAAGTCTGAGCAGGGGGAAAGGTCAGGCCCAAGTTAGGAGATTGCATAGCTTCTGAAAAAGAATTACTGTTAGGGTAAGAATTTCTATTTAAGATGTTTCTTTGTGCATTAGGCATAATTGGCGTGTTTTGTTTATTTTGGCTTAGTGATTCACTTTGATCTGCCTGTTTTCATTTACATTCACGTTAGTCCTACTTTTTGTACTTGATAAAAACACTTTTGTTTATTGTCAAGCCCAGTGTAAAGTATTGTTAATGGGAGGAGGCCACAGCTGGGCATATTGCTCTTTTATTAATAAAGAGGGTGAATATCTTTATGAGCTTTCTCTGTGTAAAACTTTTACACCATGTAAGTTGGATTTAATTGGGGTTTTGGTCCCTTTTGAGGGTTGTGTTCCCAGATGCCATCAAGGCCTTGTACCTGAGCCCTTCCAGAGCTGAACTGGTTCAGCGTCTGTGTTGCTCTGTTATGGGGTGGCTACCCCAACGCTGTGTCTTTGCTGAGGAAGACCAAAGCTTCTGGCCCAGCAGGACAGGGTGGTAGGAAGCCCCAGAGGGCAGGTAGGTAGACTGAATGGCATGATCAGCTCCAAGGGGACCTCTGTGCTACAACCAATCACACTTGGTACTAGAGAGTTGGGTGGAGTGTCAGAACAGGGCACTTAAAAGAGATCAGCCCCTGGTATCCCACTCCCGGATTCTGGTAGTCAGAGGTTTGGGGTTGTCAGGAGCATGGCATTGCATCCTGTCTAACAGCCATTGAAGTTCCTACCCTCCATGAACTTACTCAGTTCATTTTTGAATCCACTTATGCTTTTGGCCATTACCACATCCCATAGCAATGAGTTCCACAGGTGAGTTGTTAGTGTGGAGGGCCCATCACTGGGCAGGATCTTCTCGAGAAGATGGAACCATGTAAGTCTTGTGGAATGATCAGAAAGACGTGACTCAGGGACCTGTGACTCCCACAGCATTCCTGGACAGGTGCTGTGTGTGCGTATGCAATTGGTGACTTGGCGCACTTATACGTGTAGGTTCATGTGCTCGTGGGTATTTGCAAGTACTATAACTGATTACAAAAGTGTGTTTGGATGTCTTAAAAAATTAAATAATTAATCACTGCCACATATGCAATTAGTACTAGTTACTAACTGTATTCTGCTAAAACTTAAAAAACAACCAATAGTCTAGCAGCACCTTAAAGACTAACAGAACATGTAGATGGTATCATGAGCTTTTGCAGGTGCAACCCACTTCTTCAGATGACTGGAGTATTAAAAGTCCAGATCCAAGAATAAATAAGGGAAGGCAGGGTGCATGTGTGGGGGAGGAAAGGGAATGGAAGGAGAGGAAAAGAAAAAAAAGATAAAAAAAAATAATGAACTGGATTGTTCAAGTTACAAGAGGCTGATAAGAACAATTTGCACCTCTATAAGTACCCACAGGTTGGTTGGTTGGTTGGTTAAGGAGGAGGGAGGGAGGAAGAAGGTAAGGAAGGAAGGAAGGAAGGAAGGAAGGAAGGAAGGAAGGAAGGAAGGAAGGAAGGAAGGAAGGAAGGAAGGAGATAGGGAGGGAGGGAGGGAGGGAAGGAGGGAAGGAAGAAAGGAGATAGGGAGGGAGGGAAGGAAGGAAAGAAGGAAAGAAGGACGGAAGGAGAAGGAGGAAGGGAGGAAGTAGGGAAGGAAGGAAGGGAAGAAGAAAGGAAGGAGGGGGAGGAAGAAGGGAAGGAAGGAGGGAAGGAAGGAAGGGAAGAGGGAAGAAAGGAAGGAGGGAGAGGAAGAAGGGAAGAAAGGAGGGAGGGAGGAAAGGAGGAAGAAGAAAGGAAGGAGGGGAAGAGAAAGACTGGAGGGAGGGAAGAAGGAAGGAAGGAGGGAAGAAAGGAGGAGGAGGGAGGGAAGGAAGGAAGGAAGGAAGATGAGAGGAAGGAAGGAAGGCGGGAGGAAGGAAGGAACCATAGAACCATAGAACTGGAAGAGACCTCAGAAGATCCTGGCTCTCTAATGGCCGGTTACAAGATGCCAATCATCTTTTCTGTGGATATGAGACTGTGCTGGGCTCTGGTAAGTCCGTGCTGCTCAGCATTTTGCAAAAACCAACTCTTCACAGGACCCGGTCCATAATAAAAAGGCAGGAAAAGGCATTTGTGTGAATGGTACAATTGGTTTTGACAAGAGTGATGAAACTCCCCGGGGCAAAGATCCTTTCAGAGCATGCCTCTCGCGTTTGGGTTGACTTCTTGGTATGAATGCATGCATGATCTTGTGGGCGTACATCTCTGTGTGTGAATAGCTTAACGAGGGCTAGTCCAATACACTTTATAAAGAATATTTGCTGCTCCCTAAAATCTTTAGCCCCATCTACCAGTTGGGGGCATGCTGAGACAATAGAAAAGCTCTCTGATCGGCACAGCCAAAGTACTGTGACAGCCTTTTCCTCTACAGCAGACTTTAAACCCTTATTACCCAGGGCATCTCCTAAAATGTTTCCATTTTAAAACAAGAACATTTTTTAAATTTCTCATGGACTTACGTCCAGAACCTTGGCTGGATCACAACAGGGAATAAGAGAATAATACAGGCAGTCCCCGGGTTACATGGATCCGACTTACATCAGATCCATACTTACAAACGGGATGAGGCAACCACGCACTAGCTGCTTCCCCTCAGCAGACCAGGGAGACGCGAAGCTAATGCTCCCCCCAGCAGACCAGGGAGACGCGGAGCGGCTTTTCTCAGCAGACACCTCAGCTTGAGAATAAAGGACTGAGGGAAGTGAGGTGTGGGAGAATAAAACTGAGCTCTGGAGAAATGTTTGGCTAGAGTTTCCCCTACAATATGTACCAGTTCTGACTTACATACAAATTCAACTTAAGAACAAACCTACAGTCCCTATCATGTACGTAACCCGGGGACTGCCTGTAATCAGCTATCTAGGTGGAGAAATGTGAGCCTTACTTCAACACTTGACTTGAAGGATTGTCTGTTACAGCTAGAAATGCTGGGCAACAGCCACTCTGGGACAGTTCTCAGGTGGCGTAAATTGCTGTTATGCCCCTGATTTCAGTGGAGTGTTGCTGATTTACTCCAGCCCAAAGATCTAGTCCCACACTGATTTTCTTTCATGATGCCACCATGTCAGTAGCTTTTTAAGACACTCTGGGAATAAAGAGCATCATTAAAAAGTCCCTGTAAATGAGGCGGTCCTTGCTGAAAAAGGACATTTTTAATCTTTCAGGGCCAGATCCTCCCCTGGCATCAGTTGGCCCTATTTCCATTGAAAAGCTTCCCTTTGGACAGAAAGCTATAAAAGCAGCGCTGCCGAATTGAAACTATTTTTCAGGCTGGTGACGAGACAACAAATGCGTGAAAGAACAGAGCCAGTTAAATTGCCGCCACATTCTGAAGTGAGCAAAGAGAAATGAAATGCATCACGTACTTAGCCACCTGCTTCTACACTTCACCCCTCCAAGGCGAGCTTAAAATCAATCACAGAGCCCATCTGAGATTTACAAGGTACAAGCATTGAAAAGATCCTCCTCAAAGTGCACCGAAATGGCTTAAATAGCTCCGTTTAAGGAACAGTTTGAGAGGCAAATGGCAGGCTGTGATTCAGCAAGGTACCGAAGCACACGCCTGGCTTGGAGGCGCCTCGTGAACATCAGTGCGGTGTGATTAACGTGAGGGTTGTGGTTAAGTATCTGGCTGAGCGGCGGGATGTTTACACAGCGTTTTGGAGCATGTGGGTCAACCGATTCGGACTAGTGCACTTCAGAACAGCTCTGACCTTGGCCTTCCCACCGCCTCCCTCAGGTTCAGAGCCCATGTTCCCAGAAGGACCGACAGGTTTCTCTTAATTCATTTGGAAGAATATAACATGTCTGAGCTTTTGCTGCACAAAGAACCATGGGAGACCTCCCCATCCTCCGAAGTCCTGCTGACAGACCTGGGTGAGGGCAGCAGCAGTAGGGCGCAGTACCTCGCGTATAGCTTTTGTATTGGCTGCTTGCTCCTGGCTGAGACTAACCGGGGAGCCAATCACAGTGAAGACACACCCTAATAGAATGTGGTATCCATGCTTTGAGGTGCCGAGAGGCTCCAAGGGCCTCCAAAGCCCAATGATGTCAATGGAATAACTTTCTTATTGAACTTTCATTGCCCGGAACCAATCACGTGTCTTTAGATCAACCTATTTCTAGGTCTCACAAAGACTGAGGGAACATTGGCGATGCCTATTGGGTAGGTAGGCTGACCCTTTGGGGTATTTCCAACCCCTACGTCTTTATTTTCAAGTCTCAAATCTTTTGATCCAAGCCTGCTGGCTTCACTGATGGAACCAGTCCTTACTGGAGGAAGTAGTCCCACTAACCCTTCCCAAGGTCAACAACGTGCAGGAGTTCACGCACAGTCAGCCTCCCATGAGCGGTAGGCTACTAAGATGTTGCCGTCATTATTTGTACCCTGGAAGTGCTTGTCAGAAGTAGGCATGTCTTTCTGAGAAACTTCAGGGGTGACATAAATGGCTGTTTGAGTCAGAGCTAAGTTGTCCATAAGAAAGGTGTCAGGGGGTATAAATAGTAAAATTGTTAAACCTGGTCCAATTTGGCAGTTAGCGAGGGAGCTGGATGGCAGAATCAGTGGCCCATTATGGCATTAGAAGGCACCGTGCAGTCTTTCAGGTGCAATGTAGACCAGTGTGGCCTGATCTACTAAATATTTGAGGTTGTCCGCAAGTGAGGGAGTCTGTCTTTCCATCCATCTGTTAGTCCAAGAACTCCTCCTAAGTGGTGAGAGCTAGGGTCACCAAATTGGGTAGGCAGCCTTCTCTTATCATAACTTACAGCAAGATCAGGGCTGGGTTGTGCCAAGACAATGGGATGAGCCTGGAATGCGATTGTTTTTCATAACATGTGCGACAAAGCTCCTGCGAAAACTCGGGGGGTCCTGCGCTTCCTGGCGGATTTTGCTTGCTTCAGAGGTGCACGGCAGCCCACAGTTTTAGGCACCACGCTTAGGGCACTAGTCTGCTGTTTCTTGAGCTCTTTTCATCATCGGCCAGCATATGGTAACAGCAGAGAATAAACGCCACAGTCCTTTACCCCAGGTGGAAATGGGGAGGTGGGTGTTGGGTGGAACCCGGGCCCACCCTCTACTCTGGGTTCCAGCCCAGGGCCCTGGAATAGTAGCTGCCTGTGTGAGTCCCTGACACGGCTGTAAGTCAGCTCCAAAAGCCCTGGGCTACTTCCCCCACACCCTCATTCTCTCCTGTTTGTCCTCCTAGTGTTCAGTTGTTGTCTCCTTTCCTCCTACTCCCAGTGGCACCCTCCTCCATCCTCTCAGCTGCATGCGCTCCCCGACTGCGGCAAAGCTTCTTTTATAGCCAGTCTGAACGGGCTTTCTTAATTACACCCTGATGTCCTAATTAGCCTAGGCTGGCCTGACTGGTGTTCCACTGCCCTGATTGCCTCTGCTGGTTCTAGACCAGCCCTTCCCTGTTACCATAGGAACAGAAATCTCTGACTGAGGCTTGTCTATCTCCCCTCCACTATTTTTTATAGCCTTCCACTCTGACCTTGCCACACATGGGAAGGGAGAGGGCTGCTAGCAGAGAAGTGATGCTGTGTAATGACTACAGGGGGCAAAGGTAGGGCCTGGGACAGCTATAACCCCATTGGGCCAGCAGGGGGCAGGAGTGGAGGTAAGTGTTCTACCCACCACCCAGCCAGCCATGGAGAGTGGCTGCACAGCCCCTGCTGTGGCCAGCCCCAGGGAGCCAGTGCGCCTCTCTCCAGCTCCAGACTGGGAGCCCCTGAAATAGACAGCCCGTCAGATCTCTGCAGGGCCTGACGGAAGCAAGCCTGGCTGCTCCCTAGCTCCACCCTTCCTGTCCATGGCACTGCCCCCAGAGACCTCCAGCATCTCATGCAGGGGGTTGGTGTGATTTCACCAAGGGTGGCAGAAGCACGGTATGGAGCGGGCTGGCTCCCCTTTCGCAACCTCCACTCCTCCCGCCTCTTGTCAGCACCCAGTGGACCACATGTGGGTCCCGGGGCAGACAACAGTAAAATTCCCATGGGCTTTGGCGGGGCCAGATTTGGCCTAATAAGGGAAGTGGGGAGGAATTGACTCCCAGCTCTGACGACACTCTAGAGGGAGAATAAAAGCTGCACCCTAATGTGAGAGCTGCTTTGTGCTTGTACGGTATTGCTGTTTGAAATGGCTACAGCTGGCAAACTGTCTCACAAACAGGGCCAAATTCAGCACAGGTGTAAGGAGGCACAACTGCATCCAACAGGCTTGGTGACTATGCTCCCGAGTTATAGGATGACGTCTGAGAAAACCCAGATAAAAAGGGAGCTCTTGTTAATACACCAAAACTACCCCACACCGAAAATGGCCTTTCCTGTTCTAAATTCGGGGCATGATCCTTTCCTGGGCACCCTCTTCAGAAGGTTAAATGTCCTCCCATCTGACTGAGGCCCAGGAAAGTGGACAGCATTAAGATGCTGATTTTCAGAGGTGCTGATCCTTCCACAGATGGCAGCTGCAGGCTCAGCGTTTTTAAAAATCAGGCACCTGGTGGAACAAACCTTCATTTACCTTCAGAATTGTTGTGCATAGCAGCCACACAGTATACTTTAGTTCTGATGCAAAATACATTTGTAATCCCATCAGCAAATGTAAACTAGCCAGATAAATTAGGAATATGCTTAATGTTTAATCACATTTTCACTTTTTTAAAGAAACTTTCTTTTGCGGGGAATTTTTTTGGGGGGGAAAGCTGTCCAGTCTGCTGATAAAAGAAAGTCGCAGTTTGACGTTAATTTCCCTTATTTGCGACAATGACTTAGTTTGTGTCTGTTACCTTCGTTACCAAATTTTGATAAGCTGATTTTAAATACATTACTACTCAAGCTCTTTGTATCGCTTGTGCAGCTCTTGACTATGAATGAGTGCAGTGATACACACAGGGGTATTTATTATTTATAAAAAATACATAAGCAGGAAGAATCTTCATAAATCACAAAATGCTATTCTCCCCGGGGGTTGTGACAGTCACATCTTTTTTTATGGAAAACCAGAATACATTAAATAACATAGGCACTGGTGTATTTGTTCAATTCATTTGGTACGTAGCATTGAAAAGCTGAAGTCTCTTTTGCACAAATAAATCTTAAAATGAAGATTTAAGTAAAAATGCACAGGGAAAACTACTGTATCTGCCTGTAGTTGTAATATATTTTATGACCTAAAGAATGTCATAATAAACAAAAGCAAGCTTCAACTGTTTGGGATTTAATCTTGGAAGGGGACTTTCTGAAAGCTATTTTAAATAAATGTTCTCTCTCTAATCTAGAGCCTGTTTTGCCACTGTATATAGGGCACCTCACTAAGATATGATTTATAAATGTCTGCGATATACCACAAGAAACGATAATCGGCAATCTGACCAAAGCAAAAATGAACGCTGGAAGCACACCACAATAGTACATCACTATATCTATTACAATAAAAAAAAATCTTACTTTGGTTGCACTGCTTTAGGGTTTACGATACCATTTAATTAAATAAATTTACCTTTTAAAGGAACAACCATTGCAAGCAATTTAGACGTGGGTGTATTGCAACCCTTTTTTTTTTTTTTTTTTTTGAGGTTACTAGTGCTTTTAACCACTGTCTAAAGTGCATACAGTGTTAATTAGCATATTTAGGATTAAGTAGATTTACCATGCAGTAATCATTCTTTAATTCAGTAAGAACTATCTCTGGTGAATAGTGGACATTAATGACAGTTGCAAGAGCTTAGATATTACATAATCACTAATTACATTCTGCACAATTAGCGGCGACTCCTCCATGTGATTCGCTAATGGCTGATTTGTGTCATCAGCCTGGTCTGGCTGTAAAGAAATATAAACAGTCTGCATAATTTTCTGATTGTATTAGCATAGTGAAGGACATTATTAATGAAGTTTGGGGATCGTGGAGAGGGTGGATGTACGTGATGGACCAAAGCAAAAGAAAGTGCTGTCCTTATATAGACTCAGTCTTAATACACACACACTTCATTATAAACTTCAATGCTGAAATGTTTTCAGAGGGTGTTGTTTTTTCCTGATGCAGATATTTCATGAAGTTCTATTCTCTTCACACCATTCAGATGGTAGGAGAAAATAATCATAATATGACAGCTTGGGCATTAGAGAAATACCGTGAAAGAGGGAACCTTTTCAAGGCACACTACTGAAAATGTGGTTTAAGAGAAATATACTGTAAGCATATGAAGTGGCTGCAGATTTTACATATGCTGACTAGAAATGTATGCTGATTTAAGAAAATCTAATGATGCAATGTGAACGCATCTGTCATTTTCATTTTTTAACCTTTTGGTTTCCGGAAGATTTTTGCACATTTATTTTTTTCCTCCCTTAGAACTGCATTGCCATTCTAAAAAATAGCTTACATTTTAATCGAATTTTTCAGAAGGATCAGAGCGTATGTAACAGACAGTGATCCAAATTCAACTCTCAGCCAAGCGGGTGCAGCCCTCTTGAAGACAAATGGGATTGCACCAAGATAGCTGAAAGGAGAATTTAGCCCTGTATGTATAGGGATCATTATCTTCCTTGCTGAATACAGTCATTTCAGTTGTGGGGCGGGCAGCTATTCTGCACCAACTGTACAACACAAGAGTTCTTTTCCTAGAAATAGGAAAGAAGCACGTATCCTATTGAAACTGCAGGGCCAGGCTGGCAGAAAGAGATAGATGCCACAGGGTATTTCAGGGTCTGATCCTGCTATGTCTTACTCATACAAGTAATTATTTCTCTGGTGAGCAGCCCCATTGACATTTATGTGAGTGCTTGCATAAATAATGGCTATTCAGGTGAGTACGGCTCGCAGGATGGGGCCTTCCTTTGCATGTAATTTACATGCAAATGTTGTATTTATTTGATTATATTATTTATTGTACCTAGAGGCCGTAGTCAGGAATCAGGGGTCCGTTTTGCCATGTACTATTCACACACATCATGAAAAGATAGCCCCAGCCGCAAAGAGCTATTTAATTCTTTGTTGTTCTCAAAATAAATAGACGGTAATCTGTCAGAAAAATAGTTCATTATAAAGTACATTCTAGTATCAAAAAACGTACACAGAAAATGTACACCGAATATTTTTTTCAGTCTTTACTGACTCAGTCTTTGTTTATTTTATTGTTTTATTTTCCAATATTCCAGGAGACCCTTGGTGTAGATTATCCTGACATTTTGCTAGATGTTACTTTTGCTCCTCTTTATTCACCACGCATAAATATACACCAGTATTGTTGTTTGTAAATGCCTAATCACAGTGATTAAAAGCAAGCCTTTTGTTTGAAAATGTCCATATTCAACGTATAGCTGGTCTTCTGAATGAAATCAATCTTTTTCTTTCTTTCTTTCTTTCTTTCTTTCTTTCTTTCTTTCTTTCTTTCTTTCTTTCTTTCTTTCTTTCTTTCTTTCTTTCCTTCTTTCTCCACAAAAGCTCATGATTCTTTCTTTCTTTCTTTCTTTCTTTCTTTCTTTCTTTCTTTCTTTCTTTCTTTCTTTCTTTCTGAAATGTGACAAAGATTCAGCCAAAAGTGAAAAATATCAGTTTGGTTTATAGACTTCATGAAAGGCACGTGTATACAGCAGGGCTAAAGTCTAATTAAGCTACACAACTTCAGCTACGTCAATTGCATAGCTTAAGTCAAAATAGCTTAATATGGCTTTAGGCACTGTCTACACAGCAGGAAGTCGAAGGAAGAACACTCTTCCTTCGACTTCTCTTACTCCTCATGAAATGAGGGTGACCATGAGTCAGAGTAAGAAGTCCTCCAGCTCGACATTATTTCGAAATAAAGGCTTGGAGTGTAGATACGTTCTTTGTTATTTCGGAATAACGTTAGTTAGCTGCTGTGCAGACATAGCCTAAGAGACCATAGGCTGTAAATGTTTAGAGCCATATTATGGTCTCAGATACATGATTGAAATAGAGAATGATTTCACTGAAGTCAATGAAAGTGCTCTGGATTTACACCACCCTTACTAAGATCAGAATCAGGTCCCTTCACCTTCACAGTAATATCATTTTTTTAAATCAATGTGTGCTTTTATAGGGCAATGCACCAGCAAATGCAATCTAACAAAAGGCAATGTAGCTGGTAATCACAGCTGAGTTCTCTTCTCAGAGAGTACAGGGAGGACCGACTCCAGTAAACATTTTCTATTCTAATCACTTGAAAAATAGTTTCCATTTTTATAAATCCTTTCATTCCAAAAGATCCCAAAATATTATACAACCATCCCCGCCGTTAACATGCTGCCACTGCTGGCGGGAAGATGGCAGCTGTTATGAGCTGCCAACAACATTATACAGCAATTTAGGGCAGAAGATGGGGTGGGGGGAGCCAAAATTGCTAAGGGAATCGAAAGAGGTTGGAGAGTTGCCCAAGATGGATATTGGTCAGGATACTGGCTATAGTGTCCAGCGTGTTGGTTTTCTATCACCTCCGATAAGTGGTGTAGTCCCACTCATCATGTGGGATTTGAAGGGCCGACAGAAGAGGTGGTGTTACTGTCATGATGCACTAACCACTCTCTGAACCAGCTACTTACAGAACCCAAATCCGTAGTGCCTCACCTAGTAAGCTATGAATCGAGAGGCTCCAACCTTGCTAGGTGTCCACCTTGTTGGGATCTGAGTTATTGGCAGGCTGTGTGACACTACTATGTAGAAAGATGGCAGTGAAACAAAATCAAACATTGTATTAGCTTCTATGTTGACAGGGAGGACAGCACCTTTTGAGCCTGATCCAGCTCCCGTCGAAGGCCAAGGCAGTTTGGATAGCTTCATTATTAGTAAAATGTTTATCTTACATTAATTGTGGGGGCCTCCCTTATCATTGTGTTACCTTAATCCTATACCAGCGAGATTAGAACGGCCACACTGGGTCAAACCAAAGAGCCATCTAGCCCAGTGTCCTGTCTACCGACAGTGGCCAATGCCAGGTGTCCAGAGGGAATGAACACAACAGGGAATCACCAAGTAATCCATTTCCTGTTGCCCATTCTTAGTTTCTAACAAAGGGTAGGGACACTATTCCTACCCAACCTGGCTAATGGCCATTGATGGAAATAACTTCCATGAATTCATCTAGCTCTTTTCTGAACCCTGTTATAGTCTTACCTTCACAACATCCTCTGGCAAGGAGTTCCACAGGTTGACTGTGTCATGAGAAGAAATACTTCCTTTGATTTGTTCTAGACCTTCTACTTATTAATTTCATATGGTGACCCCTAGTTCTTGTGTTCTGGGAAGGGGTAAATAACACTTCCTTAGTTACCTTCTCCACACCAGTGATGATTTTATAGATCTCTATTGTATCCCCCCTTAGTCATTTCTTTTCCAAGCGGAAAATTCCCAGTCTTATTAATCTCTCCTCATATAGAAGCCATTCGAAACTCCTAATAATTTTTGTTGCCCTTTTCTGAACTTTTTCCAGTGCCAAGATAACTTTGTTGAGATTCCCTTGAAGTCAAAGACATTGCTTTGGAGTAATGGCATGGTGATTGGAACTAAACCATTTTAGTGGGAATTACGTTTAAACCAAGTTTAGGGAGTATAATTTGGGGATTTTTTTAAAAGCAGGAGCTAAAAATAGCATTCATGTGGGGGCCCCAATCTAGCTAACTGAGGGCTAGTCATGTGGATAGTGATGGGGTGTCTACCCCACTCTGGTGAGGAAGGGGTTAACTCCAAGAGGATGTAGGGGAGGTGAGTAGAGCCCTGAAAATCCTTGGATATCTAATTTCTATCCGTGGGTATCTGTACCCCTAGATATGGATTCTGATCTCTGCAACTCTTTTTTGCGGATATGGATGTGGTTCAGTGGGGCTGACAAACTTGCTGGGACCCTGGACAAAGTGAGGGTCTGTCTGGGTGCTCCCAGAAGAGGTGATACGTTGGGCAGAAGGGGTGAAGCTGAGGCAGGCAGCCCTAAGCACCACCCAGAGTGTGCCGCATTGCACCCCCTCCCTCCCGGGCAGCCCTCAGAGCCATTCCGAACAGTGCTCCAGCGGCAACTTAAAGTCCCAGGGCTCCAGCAGCTATCACTGTTGCAGTAGCGGTCACCAGAAGCCCCAGGGTCTTTGGAATTGCCAGGCCCCAGGACAGTTGCCCCTTGGGCCTCCCTGGTCAGCATGCCTGGTATGGATACAAATTTTTGTATCTAGAACCCTGCAAATTTGTGCGTCTCCGCTTTACATGCACGGATGGGAGTGCGGTGATCCATGGCTCATTTTTGCAGACACGGATGCAGATACCAATTTTGCATCTGTGCAGGGCTCTAGAGGTGAGTCCTCCAAGCAACCTAAAGTGGCCGTGTAGGCCACAACCAACCTGAGAGGGGTTGCCAGGAGCAACACATCCGGGGTTAAGCAGGACTCCTATAAAAGGAGCTGCGGGCCAGTCAGGCAGCGGTGGTCTGGGGCGCCAAGTGTCATGAATTTATTTCTAGCAGGTAAGGGAGGCACTAGCATGATGGTCAGAGTAGTTCTTGGCAGGGACGGAGGGAGCTCTTAGTTGGCTGCCGGGACTGAGAGGCAGAATCCCTGAAATAAGGATGAGGAAGGGGCCGTGGTGAAGTGGCCCAGGAAAATGTACTGAAGGATGCAGTACAAGATGCCAGCTACAGGGTCCCTGGGTCAGGAACCGGAGCAGTGTGTGGGCCCCAGTCTCCTCCTCCATTTGCCACTGAGGGAAATGGCCAGATGAGTGGACCGCAAGGCACATGAGGGAAACACAAGTGGGGACACAGCCAGAGGGCTGAGTTGTGAAGAGGATGTGGCGGTTCCTGGAGAAACTGCTGGCGGAAGCAGAGGCCAAGTGATGAGTTGCAAACCGTGGACGGGGAGGGAGGGTGTCATTCTTGAGCAAATCCCTTGTGCAACTAGGAGGCGACACCAGTCCCGCAGTGAGGGTTGTGCCCCGGGACATGAATAAATATGTTCTAATGGGCTTATGAGCACATTCTGAGGGAAGTCATGGGGTGTATATGAGAATGAAGCTGAACTCTGAAGACTATTGGGTAGACAAGGTGGGTGAGGTCATATTTTTTATTGGACCAACTTCTGTTGGAAAGCAAGACAAGTCTTCAAGCGTATACAGAGGTCTTCAAGCCCAGGACCAACGCAACTACAACTACGCTGCATAAATGAAGACTATGTCAGACTCCACAAAGGCATGGATGAAGCTCCTGCTACCACAATCAGAAGGCCCTGTAGAGAAACAAACCATTTTTTAGTCAGAGTTGGAGTATAAAAACCCTTGGCGCTAAACTCTTTTATTTCATATTGGCGTTCAATGAGCTTCCAGAAAACATCCAGGGTATATCTACACTGTAGCGCTAATATTCTGTGTCTTTTGAGCAAACCCGTTATTTTGAAATATAACGGGCTCGCTATTCTGACGTCCCTGTAAACCTCGTTCCACGAAGAGTACAGGACGTTTTGGAATAGCACTCTATTTCTAAATTAACTTGAAATAAGGTATGCAATTTGTGCTATGCAAATTGCGTCACTTATTTCGAGTTAAGGGTGCAGTGTAGACACACCCTCAGAGAGTAGCCACTTGGTGCAAGCTTTCTATGGATGATGAGGAAATGGCAGAAAATTTAAAGAGATGGGGGGGAGGTGTTCTTGAGAGAAATGGCATGAAAATCAACAGAAATAAGAGTAGATAGTCTGTATGTTCAATGACATCTTGTAGGAAAACAGCAAGACTGGAAGTCTGGGGCGCCAGCCACTGCCAAAGAAAGAGTAGTTCCGTGACGTAGGAAATTGGTGAACTCGGTGATGAATTTAGAAGCAGAACAGGAAAGGCCCAGACGAAGGCCTTGTTGGGATTGGTCCTGCCTTGGGCAGGGGGCTGGACTTGATGACCTCCTGAGGTCTCTTCCAGCTCTATGGTTCTATGAAATTGAGAGGAGTGGCGTGATCTATGATAGGAGGGTGCCTATCAAATTGAAAAGTAAGCCTTACAAGAGGGCCTGTGTGGCTACAGACATTGGTTAACGAGCTGAGAGACAGGAGCAGATCTTGAACACAGTAGAAATGTCAATGTTGAGGTGGATGCTTGGAGCTGGAAGGATGGACCAAGGTTAGAAGGAATGAATTAGAGCAGGGGTCTCAAACTTCATAGCATCGCAACCCCCTTCTGGTTAAGAAAATGACTACATGACCTGGGGTGGGGAAGGAGACTGAATCTTGAGCCTGCCTGAGCCCTGCCACTCTAGGCGGGAGGGCTAAAGCCCGAGCCCCCTAGCCCCAGGCAAGGGGGCCAAAGCTGAAACCCAAGGGCTTCAGTCCCAGGCAGGAGGCCTGAAATCAACCCCACCACCTTGGGTCTTCTGCCCCAGCCATGGGTGATGGGAGTTGGCTTCAGCCCCAGCAAGCCTAATGCCATCCTGGCAACCCCATTCAAACAGGGTCCTAACCCACTTTGGGGTCCCACCTCACAGTTTGAGAACTGCTGAAAGAGAGGTGGCGTAAGGGCAGTACCACTCTTAGACAAGCCGGAGGAATTCAGGCGTAGGCGGTTGGGGCTTGTGAAAGAATGGTCAGAGGAATTCATAGGAAGCAGGGTGCTCAACTTAGAAATGGAGGGTAAGAGAAGGCTTGGAAGACTCAAAACTAGGTGGACAGAATTCATCACAAAGGACTGACTAGCTGTGAAGTGTCTGAGGATCTGCTTCAAGACAGGCCAGAATGGAGAAGGAGTCAAAGAGCTGACCTTATGCAGAAAGGACTCAGGCCACATCTATACATACATGCCTGAGATTGATCTTCTGGCATTCGATTTAGCAGGTCTAGTAAAGACCAACTAAATCGAATGCTGAGAGTGCCCCCAGTTGGTGCTGGTACTCCTCGAAATCACAAAGAGTAAGAGAAGCCAACAGGAGCATTTGCTTCCATTGGCCTCCCACTGTGAAGACAGCATTAAGCTCAGCTTAAGGTATGTTGATGCCAGGTACGTTATTTACATAACTGGAATTGTGCACCTTAAACCGACTTTCTGAGTCTTGTAAAGACCTGGCCTAAGGCTCAAGGAAGAAGCAGCATGTTCTAATGCCAGCAAGATGTTCATAAACAATGAACGGTTAAATAGAAGAGGTGTTATGATAATGATTTTCAAAGCTCTCAAAATATTTATTAAAAAAAAACAAGTTAGGTGTCTCTGTCTGCCTAACAGAACAAATCATTAGAATTAGTTCACGAGATGCGACAAGATTAAAAAAAAAGCTGATAAAAAATTGCCTTGTATAATTGGTAACAGCCAAGATAGAATAACATTCGGTCTCATTTCTGAAAGTATGGGACATTAGGGGTCACAGTCAGTGAATGTATTTATGATTTATAGACCAGATCCTCTGTTGTTGCAAACCAGTCTAGCTCCACTGACTGCCAGTGAAAGATCTGGACCTGACATGCCTGACTCCATCTATTTAATCTCAACGTATGTTTACGGATGGATTTAACACATATTTGCTGGGAAGAATGAAATGGTACAAATATAGCATAATGTAACACGTGGGGCAGGTTTGTTTTCCGGGAGCGTTAAAAGACACGCTTTCATTGCTGCTGATATACACAGGTGTTTTTCACTGCTGTGGCCTGGCTAATAATGTAACTGGCTTCTCTTTCTTCTTCAGAATGATTTTTAGAGATTTCGACTCTTCCAGAACCAGTGCTATCTTCATAGTTAGGGCTTAAATGTAGATCTTGGTACTGAACAAAATTTCCATAAGTGCTGCTTGTGAAAGCAGAAGCTATTCCTTACATTATCACCAGAACATTTAAATCTTAATGACTGGCATTGTTGTCTAAAAGATGGTGTTTTTCCTGCTGAGAAACTGCATTAGATTCAAGAAACAGACCTCATTTCCATTCGCTCAGCAGTCTCTCTAGAAATGACATGCAGTGCTTGAAACTGTTTATTTCCAAATTCAGACCTCCTCCGCATCAGTCATCAGCTTCAATTACCAGTTTTCCGGAGCCAAGCCATCAGGCAGTCTGACACCAGGGTCCAACCTAATTCCCACCTTCTCCAAAGTCAAGAGCATAATGTGCAGATGAAAAGGTGGAAAATAGCCTGGACTTCATTAGCATGCAGAGCTTGGTTGTTCATTTGCTTGCTGCGAATGAAAGTTCTGACACTCGGCGCTTTCTGCAATATGAGAAAAGTCCTCTTCAGAGTATATGATGTCCTTACTAGCAAGGAAAGGTCATCAAAAAAACAGACATTGACCTCGCTCCCTGCTCTTCATGACTAGTTTATTGATTCCAGGAACACCTCATTACATGCTGGATCAACATATTATTGCCATGTTCAGTGACTGAATTGTTTACAAGTGTCTTGATCACCAGCAAAAGCCTTCCAGATGATGCACGACTACTCTCATTTGGATGTGACCTGCCAATTATATGTTATCGGATACGTTGCTGTGTGTCTTGATCCCTGACCAGGTCTGCTGCCCTGCATCAACACAGTCCCATTTACTACTTCTTTCTAACCGCTCTTTGGGAAAGTATCCATTAGCCTGTCAGTGTGTACATTTTTTTTTACCTCCGCTACGGGAAATCTGAGCGTTATTGCTCTGTCATTTGCTATGCATGAGGTTCATAATCAGTTGGGTGAAGAATTATTTTTTTTATGGCATTGCATGATAACCTACACAATTTGCAGTCAGTATGCATGGGGAGAGAGTAATGGGACTTGTTATAGAGCTGCGTATAGGCCCTACGAGAGAGACCTGTCATATTTTATTCAGGCACAGCCACTGCGAGACCAATGATTTATTCGCAGAAGAGAAGCTAAGGAGAGTTTACCCCTTCCCCCAACGTCCCTGTTCCCTGGCTCAAAAGGTTCAATAACTTACCGCACAGGCAATGTATTTTTCCCTTCTACATATTTTTCCGGGATTTGCATGATCATGTGCTAAATAGATGGCAGTACATTGTTTACCTTGGTCAGCAGTGTTGAGGTTTGTGGGGGAAGGGGGAGGTTACACGGGTGCGCACACACCTAAGATCTCACTGATAAATGAGTGAGCACAAGGATTATTTTAATCTCTCATTACAGGCACTTCTGTACCTAATAAAAACGAGTGGGATCGCAACTTGTTTCAAAAGTCAGGAAAGAGATTTTTCTGTGGGTCTTTGGGGACCAAACGTCTACACACACAGGCATAGACATGATTACTTGTTTTCCATTACCTTTTAGGGATGGTTTTCAGCCGTATTTGATCACATTATTGATAAGTCTGCCAATGGAATTTGTTACCAGCGGCTTTTAAGTGCCTCGTTAAGCTGCTTGTGCAAACTCTTTGCATTCAGTTATATACAAAAGAGGGGCTTTGGCCATTTCGGTTTCTCCCTGTGATCCATAATTAAGCATGGCACAAGTGAGTTCTACAACACTGATTTTGGGTTGGGTAAGAGGCAAAGGAAAAATTTGGGGATGCTATTTAAGGGACAGTATTTGCGCCACTGAAGTATGTGAGTATATCTGTTATTTATTATAAAAACATGCTAGTGGAAATCTTAGCAGCTTTCTTATTCCACACTCAATCTCTAGGGATTCTACTATCTCTAAATCCACATCTGGAGGAGTGCCTAAAAGAGGTGGGCTTTGACCAAACATGAGAGTATTAAAGTCGTTGGTGTGCTTCATTCTAAAGCGATGACTTTTGAACTAATATAGGCCTCAGTTCAGGAAAGCACTTAGTCACATATAGGGTTGCCAGATGGTTGAAACAAAAATACTGAACACTCGCCCTCCTCCAAAAGAAAAACACCAGGAAAAAATTCTGTTAAAGAAAAAAAAGGGGGAGAGACCAAAGTTGTTGAGCTATATATATATATATATATATATATATATATATATAAAACAGCATGTCCCCTTTAAGAGTGAATGCAGGGATAGGAACAGGGGAGCGGTTGAGCACTAAGACCCAGGGGACTCATTGCTTTCCCTTGGTCTTTTTGCCGGCAGCCATTTTGTGCCGGCAGCCTTGCGGAACCAGGTAAGCAAAGGGTCTGAGAGTGTTGGGGGCCAGGAGTGGCTTGGGGTGGGAGGCTAGGCGCTGAGTGTTTGTGGGATTGCCAGGTGCCCAGCATTTTCACCTCCTGGTCGGGGAAAACAATAAGAAAATACCGGACATCTTAGGTGTCCGGTATTTTCTGATTTTTTTACTGGACAGGAGGCGAAAATACCAGACTGTCTGGATGAATACTGGACACCTGGCAACCCTAGTCACATGGCTAAGGGTGTGCCCATACTGCAGAGTTTAATTTGAAATAAGCTAAGCAAATTGAGCTATGTCAGTTGTGTAGTTTATTTCAAAATAGCTTATTTCGAAATTGGGAGTGTCTGCACAGCACTGATTTCAAAATAGAGCGCTCTTCTTCCAACTTCCCTTACTCCTCGTACAATGAGGGTTACAGGAGTCAAGAGTAAGAAGTCCTCCAGCTTTGACACTGTTTTGAAATAACTGCCTGCTGTGTAGTTGAAGATTAAGTTATTTCAGAATAGCGCTAGTTATTTCGAAATAGTGTTGCAGTGTAGATGGACTCTCCATTCAGGGTGCTATCCTGAATCAGGATGATGGCAAGCATAACTGTCTTTTTACCAGGTACAAAATGAACGTAACCAGGTGTTTACCTGCATTATATATTCAGCCTCTAGTTGTCTGTGTGTTCTGTAAACACTTTTACACTGTGAAGTCCCTGATAAACACGAAAGACAAGGCTGCAACTGAAGCTATACAGAAGCCTATTTATTGGTGTTTATAGCCTAGCCTAGTGGGTTTGGTCCATGACTGGAGCTCCTAAGCTCTATGATAATCCAGTGGTTAGAGTTATTTTCTTTAATAAATATCTCCTGGTCATGGTAGACTGTTATTGCCTGTTCCATGACAGTATCGGTTTAGCCAATCGTACATTACCTGGACACATTTGTGTGGGAAGTCCCTTCTCATTTGGTTATTCTAAGGCATGTGTATGAGGGTTTTATGTGTATGGATTCTCATCTCTAAGTGGCATTCCTAAAAGACGCATCAGTCAATGGTCCTTCCTAAGTCTAAGTGCTGATGGTGGCTTTTTGGCCATTAGTGTCTCCACTGCAACCCTATTGGGTGGGATGCAGGGAGATACCTGTCTTGGAGGTAGAACAGAAGAACATGTCCCCCAAAGTCACTGCAGCGATTGTGCTCTCTACATCAGCCTGGATTGGGGGCAGAATGGGGATGTTGAGCTTCCCTGCAGACTGGGCTAAGCACTGGACTGACGTATCCTAGGGCAGATGTGTGGGTACATAAGAGTGGGAGAAAGGACCCTGCATGTGCTGTGGTTTGGAGCAGTGATTGTACATGAGCCCAGCATCCCTTGGGAGAGCAGCACTATGTTAGCCTTGGTCTTTTCCCCTGACCCTTGCTGAGAACATGCAGGGTGCAGTAATTATTACCACCTGCAAGCTTCAGCCCATTGGTCTACATCTCCAGAAGTATGGAAGGGCATGGGAATAAAACTCCATGCTCACTCCTTACTCTCTTTCTCCTTTCTTCTCACATATATTTCTGAGGGTGGGGCTGGTGAAGGGTGGGGTGCTTTCTCCTTTTCCCCCAAATTGCGACAAGAACACAAAGGTCACCTCTTCTCTCCCCGGAGGACCTTCTTTTCAGAGCCATGAACCAGGCTACATGGCTCATGCAGTTTCTCCCTAGCTCAATGCCAGCCATGAAGATGTCTCTTGATGCCTCTCCCCAGTGCTTCATGGCTGTATTTGGCAGGCCACCTGGGTCATGCCACTGTGGAAGAAGGAGATGTGGAGCAGCTACATCAGCATCATCCAGCCACCTCATGCATGTTCTGCCCATCCAGACCCACTTCAACCTCAGCCGTAGATCAGGCCCTACCAAATTCATGGGCGTTTGTGGTCAATTTCGAGGTCATAGGATTTAAAAAATGGTACATTTCATGGTTTCAGATGTTTACGTCTGGAATCTCAGTGTTGCGACTACACCAACATCCTTTTCAAATAGGGGTTTTACACTGTGATTTATTAGAGATGAAACAAACTAAAAATCCCTCGATCTGAATAAATTCAAATGTAGATGATGATCAGCATTGTTAATCTGGATTTTGAAAATGGGTTTTGTCCTTCTGAAAGGATGAACCAAAGCCCTGAACCAGGTGGGCATTGTAAGCCCAGGGACTTGATTCCCCACTGTGATATTCCAGTGTTATGCTCATGAGATTCCACCTAAATCATTGTTATGCTAGCACTGTGGTTCTCAACTGGTGGTCCATGGTGACTTTTTCGGTGGTTCACAGGAACATTGTCCAAAGTCACACGGTGTGAGCAGATGCTGCCATTAGGCTGTTTTATGCCATGTTCACAAGCACGTGGCGCGTCATCCATAGCGTCACCTAGGACGCAACCGCGTTGTGTTGCCAGTAACTTCCGTCTGAGGCTCTGAGTGTCAGTGTAGCTGCTCCCGTCGTGTTGAGTGGTTGCTGTGTCATTTGTCCTGTGCTACATGTGCTGGAGGTGGTCCACGAACATTTTTTGATTGACCTGGTGGTCCATGGACTGAAACAAGTTGAGAACCACTGCACTAGCATAATGCTGTATCCCCCAGGACTGACCCTGGGAACATTAGATCTTAATGCCAAACCCTACATAACTGCAGCAGAAAGAGATGCCTTCTCAACCAGGGCTACTCAACACGCGGCCTGTGGGTCACATGCAACCCGCCACCCGTTTGTTTGCGGCCCGTGGGGCAGTTTGGATTTACGCAGGGCTCAACACACAGCCCGTGGGTGGGAGCCAAAACAAAAAAGTAGTCAGTATAGTGGTCTTCTGTTGATATGCATTATAGAAGTTAAATTCCTGGATTGTCATTGCTCATGAAAAGTGCTGTCAAATGGGTGGAAATCGGGTACATATTGCATTTTATTAATATCAGCAGACCTGACTTAAATGGGGCCTGTGTGTTGTGTCATCTTGCCTTAAGCTTTGTATTCATGCCCATTGGTGTGAAATATATTTGCATATATTTGCATGTATATGCTACCACACTTAAGTTGCGGCCCTCAGCATGTGCTGTGAGTATCATTGTGACCCACGGGGCTTCCAAAGTTGAGTAGCCCTGTTCTAAACTGTCCCAGCAGCCAGTTCATCAACCTGTATGTGGCCTCGCAACCAGTAGAGGGGGACAGCGTGCTACACCAAGTGGCCGTGTCTTACGTTGTGATAAAACTGGAGTGGGCTTATCAATCCCCAAATAAACATCCACTCTTGTGCTTGAGCTTTTCTCTTCTGGTGGTGTCATTATCCCTGGATTCTTATTCATTCTGTAAATTTTCTCTTCAACAGGGATGGAAAAACTAGCTAATTCTCCTAACTGCAAATATGAAACTTGCATAACTATGGAGAAGAGTCTTAACCTTTTCTTGAACCTGAAGAGCCTCATAATCTGTTTAAAAATCAACTGTTGATTAATGTTTGCAGTGACCTTTCATGCACATGCAAGTGAGTAGCCAATATCTGAGACTGCAGTTTGATACAGTTCAGAAAGGCGCGGTGCAATATTGCACACCGTTTTTCAAATGTTTTTTTCAGTGCTAAATTGCAATAACCTAGCAAATCTGATCTTGATTTTAGGGCTCATACTGAAGTTAAAGCATGTGCTTAAATTCTCTTGAAGTAAAAGGGATTACCCCATGCTTAAAGTTTGGCATGTGCTAAAATATCTTCTGAAGTCCTCAGGACAGCCTAACTTTTGATTTTGAAAATGGGACCTCTTGGGTATGTCTAGACTACATGGCTCTGTCACCAGAGCCATGTAGATTAGTTTACTAGACATACCCAAATGAAGCGGCGATTTAAATAATCGCCGCTTCATTTAAATTAAAATGGCTGCCACGCTGAGCCGATCAGTTGTTTGTCGGCTCAGCGCGCTAGTCTGGACGCTCCGCAGTCGACATCAAAGGTATTTGTTGACCGCCCTGTTATGCCTCGTGGGATGAGGTTTACCGGGGCAGTCGACAAATGCCTTTGATGTCGACCGTGAAGCGTCCAGACTAGCGCGCTGAGCCAACAAACAGCTGATTGGCTCAGCACAGCAGCCATTTTAATTTAAATGAAGTGGCGATTATTTAAATCGCCGCTTCATTTGGGTATGTCTAATAAACTAATCTACATGGCTCTGGCGACAGAGCCATGTAGTCTAGACATACTCCTTGTGTCACTCTTTTGTAGTGAATACCAAAATGAATTGAACATAGCTCCCATTTAGTGCTCTACATTTTCAAAATGCTTTGATATTAACTAATCATCCAACAGATCAAATTAATCATTTGTTTCAGCTAATCAATGACAGTAATTGTATTATCTAGGTTCGACTCCATCTTGCTGTGGTCACTGAAGCCAGAGGGACAACTTGTGAGGCTAGTGCAAACAGGATCAATCTATAAACAAATGCCCAAGAGTTAAGATCTCAAATTTATTAAAGTTTAACAGGAACCAAAGGGCAAGGAACAAGTGACAAGTTTAACATCCACTAACTGTACTTGTTGAGGTGGGAACACTTTAAGATTTCTCTCTCCCCTTTTAGTTATCCATCCATTACACTGGTGAACGTACACAGAAATATGAAGATTAAATTCAAAGCAAACTAAATACTGTAATGGCCAGCAAGGATAACACGCATACAAGTGAGAAATATCATAATCTCAGATCATGGAACCAAATAAATTATTTAAAATGAAGCTTTTTAACATATGTAAAACATGACCTTTTAAAAAGTTATTAACACTGATAAAGCTGATCCCAGTGCCAAAGACCAAAGTCCATATCAAGTGCAAGAAAATGTAAACTGAACCAAACCCATAAATTATAATGGAGACATACACACTCATTAAAGCTTGGAAGGGCCTGTAATGCAAAAGCATTTAAAAGATCAAATAAAATGCAAATAATATTAATATGTTAAGAAAATATTACATGCCTTAGAAGTGAATGTGATTAGCGTGAACTCTATTGTGGTTAGGACAGAATAATACACAAAGAATAATGTATTCCACAAAAGTAGCCTCTTTTTAATGTTCATAAGCTAGTCATGTGCTGATTGCAATTTCTTCAACTGTATCAATTGTGTGAATTTATTGGGGAGGGTAGGTGGAGAAAAAACCCACACGCTGCTTTATCCTATGACTTGACTGAGGGTGGTTCACTACAATTATTCCAAGGCTATGTCTACCCAGCAGCGTTATTTCAGAGTAACTGACATTATTCCAAAATAACGTAGTCCGCGTCTACACAGCAACCTATTATTTTGACATACTGTGAAATAATATCGAGCTAGAGGACTTCTTACTCCAACTCCTGTAACCCTCATTGTACGAGGAGTAAGGGACGTTGGAGGAAGAGTGCTCTAACTTGGACTTCCTGCTGTGCAGACAGTGCCAAAACCCAAAATAAGCTATTTCGACTTAAGCAACACAATTGATGTAGCTCAGGTTGCATAGCTTATTTTAGCTTTAGCCCTGCTGTGTAGACAAGCCCTAATACAGATATGGAATCTAAGTTGGATTGGATATTTTTGTTTGACCACATGATACTATTTCTGTTTCCTGATTGGATGATTAACATCTACAATGGGGAAGCCTGTGTTTGGCCGGGTGGTATTATTTCTGCTTCATGACTGAATGAATATAACGCTTATAACCTACAAAACTGAAAATCTTTTCTCCCGCATAATGGCTTTCCCAGAATTCTCATTAATAGCAAAACTAGGTGATTGTGAGATTTACTAACTACAGGCAGAGTTTAAATTTAATGTTCTCTCAGCAAAAGTAGAACTACTTTGTTCTACTTTGAACAAAGTAGTTGCATGGATATTTTGCACCAGTAACAAAGCGGGAGATCAGACATTTGTCTGGCAAATGTCCCAAGACTCAGAGCTAGGCAAGATATTCGGGGAACCTGTGTCAAGCATTGTTCTGTCCTATATAAAATGTACCATCACTAAAGTACTTGTGCATGTGAGCTTAACATTTGCTTTCTGTGAACAGTCACATGAGTAAGGCTCCATTTCTCAAATGTTTTCAGCCAGCAAACACAAAAAGGGGAGGTGTAATCAAGAACATTCATAATTTAACTCAAGCAAGTAGTCCTGGATTGATTGAATTTTACTTCTGGTGATAGCCATTCAGTTATAATAACCCCACTTCTCTAATTTAATTACTTCTTGTCTGAAAATATGCTCCTTTCATGCAATTCTGGGAAGTATGGTGTTATCTTCATTGTCAAGTTAGATCTTCATGCTGAAGAAAGTTAGCTGGTATTTTCAGATGAATGCTACCATACGCTGAATGAAGTGCAAGGATGTAGAGATATATAGTTCTTATTCAAGCCTACAATTTTTTTTACTTGGGTATAGTTTTCAATGCCGCCAAATAAATAGTCATACTGTAATGTTATGTTCAATGTTAAAAAGGAATTGTTCCCTACTTCCCATTTAGAGATATGAACCCAAGAGACAGAACAATAAAATGCAAAACTAGTGAAACAATCCTCTTGTGAAGTCATATTTTTTAAAAAGGACAACTTATGTAGAAAGAGGCCTCAGGATCTTTCCCATAGTAAGCAGGGGGCCTTCATTACTGAAAATGAAAGTTGCACCTTGCAATACATTGAAACAATTTAGCAGGTTCATTCAGCTTCATTACATGCTTTGTTTCACTATATCTGACTTCTGTATAAGTGGGTTCCCAATATCTATGTAAATCTCTCTCTCCCTCTCCCCACCTACTCACACAGACATCATTGCCTTTATTAACATGTATTAAAATAAATGCTAAAACGACAAGGTATGCATCAGAAGAAAATAATAAAGCATTTTCACACCAACAAAGGTTATTTGCTCAGGTCCAGTGAATACTGCCACTCTAGTATTTGCTGATTAAATAACATGCATGTTAAAAATCAATCAACACCCAAATTATCCATTTTAATAATGGGTTGCTCCATCCATCTTCATACATTTTTAAAACGGAGTCATTTGGAAGTTAAATGCCGTGCTCAGAGTGAAGATTTCAGCACTCAGAGTTAGGCATGTAAATAAGCTGGTTTGGTTTACACAAGCGCTAGGCTCCCAGCAGCTCCCATGGAATCCGTGGGTATTCACCACTCCTTAAAAACAGGCAATTTAGACTGGATTTAGCAATCTAGTTTTAGTCCCTGGAAAGGCAGAGACTCTTTATCCCAGATTTCCCCAGGAAATATATCCACCTCCCAGTCTGGCTTCAGAAGGAACTAGCAAGGGGATTGCAAATCAGAGTCCTGCTGAAATGTTAATGGGGAAGCTAGTACAAGCCTGAATCTTGTGAGAACTGTTAATTTCTCATGTGCGTGGGTCCTGCCAGCAACCACAAAACCTAACCAAGGTCAAAGACAAAAATCATGAGTCAAAAAAGTGTTATTTCTTCCATCAGCTCGCAGAACTGAATTGCACTAAGCAGAATGAATCTTCATTCTGTATAATCTCCAAGTCCGTTTTTTCCTCTCTCTCTCTCACCTGTCCTAGAGCTACACAAGCAAAAATCAGCTGAAACTAAATAAATACTACTATTAATAATTAAGTTATTAATTACCAGTAATTAATTATTTTCTGTATTGCTATTGATGGCTTTGTGCTGAAAGTAGCTAATTATTCGTAAAAGATAAGGGCAAAAACTGTCTGCCAGGGCACCTGAATCACTAGGAGGAGGAAACTGAGCTCAGACCACACGTAGGAGACCCTGCCAAACGTTTCACAACAGAATAGTCATTGGGCTGGCAGATAATTCAGAAACTATTTGTATGAGCTGTTTATCAAATTATTAACTGCACAGATGTTGTTTGGTTGAAGAGCAGCTGAACCTTCTCTCTGCCAGCCGTGGAGACAAAGGTCTGCAGGAATAATTGGAGATGTGCATGGAATATTAAATTAATTTACTGCTCTTAATTCTTATGCAAATCCTGACCTCTGATAGAGCCTATCAATTACCCTGCAGGCAGGGAAAAGAAAGGAGAACAGTTTCTTTCTTTCTTTTTTTCCCCCTCCTCCCTTTCTTCCTCCCTCCTTTAAAAATAAATCAATCGGGCAAGGAAATATTTGGAATAAAGCCATTAAATAGGAGAAGCGAGGAACTGGGATTATTTAATTGAGTCTCCAACTTGCAATGCTGTCCTTTGGGAATAAAGACACATTTTTAAAAAAAGGTGGGGGGAGGGCTGGGAATGGAAAGTAAATGTAGCTGAAATAGCTACACATCTGTGAACCGGGTGCGCGTGGGGAAGAGCCCAAACTGATCCAGCGCCACATTGGTTTCCAAAGCGAAAATAACAAGGAGTCCAGTGGCACCTCACAGACTAACCATTTGACTGTGTCATAATAAAACGGTGAGTCCTTAAGATGCCCCCGGACTTCCGTGGAGCTGAAACAGACTCACCCGGCTGCCTCTGGAGCCTGTCAAAGATCCAACAGAAACAGGGTGTAACAGCCTGTGGAGAGCAGCCCGGATTTTGTGGGGTGGGAAAGGAAGGGAAGCAGCTAGTCTTTTATTCCCACTTTATGGGGCGGTGGTTCTGGGTTGTCTGCTGGGGAGCCAGGCTCGGGCCTTTCCGTGCTGCTGTTTGCAGGTAGGGATTTGTATTCAAGATTTCGCACTCTCCGAACTGTGGCTGGGCCCCCTCATGCTTGGTTCATGTCATCCCTCCCGGGATTCTAGCATAAAAGGGGCAGTCACCGGTCCGTGTTTAAGAGCTAGTGTCCCAGCAGTGGGAGCACACCTGGTCTCGGGCATCTTAATGGGAGTTGAAACTAGGAGTCCTAGGGCAACCTTAAAGACTAACAAATTTATTAGGGCGCGTGTTAGTCTTTAAGGTTGCCCTAGCACTCCTGCTTGATGCTGAAACTGACTAACCCGGCTCCCCCTCTGGACTCCTGGGTTTTCCTTGAAACTGACTAACCCGGCTCCCCCTCTGGACTCCTGGGTTTTCCTGAAACTGACTAACCCGGCTCCCCCTCTGGACTCCTGGGTTTTCCTGAAACTGACTAACCCGGCTCCCCCTCTGGAACTTAATGGGGGTTGTTCAGCGAAAGTTGGTGGTTGGTTTGTTTTTTTAACGACTCTGGGCTTCATTTGTGCCTCGTATTTTCTCCCTCGGGATAAATAAACAAGCTGGCTAATGTGCTCGGCCCGACCTCTGCAAGACCTCCGCGGGGACATGAGGTTTCAAGCGCCTTTCCAACCAGCCCCTCTCCCCCGCCGCGGCCGCCACAAAAGCGCCCCCAACAATATCAATTAATCATGCGGCCGGCAAACAAGGAGATTCATTCCGCGACAAATAGCCTCACAGAGCGAGGCTGAATGCGGGCGATTAGCATGAGAAAAGAGGAGCCAAACTCCGCAGTCCAACAGCTAAAGAGCAATGGGAGGGGGGAATTACTGGATGGGGAGCGGCGGTCCGAGAGCGCGGCCAAGCAGGCCAGGCGCGGAACAAAACGCGGAGGCTAAGCCTGGGAAGGCAGAGAGGGACCAGGAATTGCGAAGGAGAAAGATCCACCCCGCCGCCACCAAGTCTCCAAGTGAACGCCAACAAGTGTGGTGGGTTTTTCCCTCAGAGGAAAAATGTCCGCGGATTTCTCCCACCCCCAGCTGGCAGGGACTCGAGCGCCAATGCTGGGGAGGGAGCCCTAAACCCTGGGGGCCGGATCCCGGCAAACCAGGGGCCGGATCCCGGCAAACCAGGGGCCGCATCCGGTCCCCGGGCCGTATGTCCCCCGCCCTCCCCGTGTAGGGTTTTCTGGGGAAAGAAACGCCCCAGCACAGGGATTATACATCGTGACAGTCCTTTCCTGTCTGGGAGCGCCTATTCTTACAGCAACGGCTCCTGTCCCACACGAAGTTGTAGGGAATAGCCCAAGAGCCCTCAGCTCTGTTATTTGTCCCCCCCAATCCCCCTGCACCACCTCTTCCCCAGTAGGGGCCGGGCTGAAAGGTCCCTAACCCCAACCGCGTGGAGTTGGAATGAGATTCGCGGCGCCCTTTAGGTCGGGCGTGTATTTCTGCACTACGATTCCTCTGCGAACCCGCGTTTAGACGGGCGCTCCTGGTCACTTCAGTTAACACCGCGGGGTTGCAGGATCCCCCGCAAGTTCCCCATCACACTGGACTCCCCCCCTCACAGAACTAGAAGGAACCTGCAGAGGTCACTCACTCCAGTCCCCTGCCCTCACGACAGGACCAAGCACTGTCTAGCCCATCCCTGACAGGTGTCTGTCCAACCTGCTCTGAAATATCTCCAGGGCTGGAGATGCCACAACCTCCCAGGCAATTTACTCCAGTGTTTCACCCCCCTGACAGGTGGGAAGTTTTTCCTCATGTCCAACCTAAACCTCCCTTGCTGCAGTTTTGATCAGAGCCCAAGTACAGAACCTGGTTTCCAACGTGAGGACAAGGTCGCTCCCCTAATAAGTCACAAGCGCTTGTCCTACTCGCTTCGGGTTCAGCAAGCCGCCTCCTGAAAGGGGCGATGATTGTGTGCGGCTCTCGGTGTGTCTGTGGGCAGGCGACGGGGCGCAGGGTAACAGGGTCGGGCGACTGGCTCCACGCTCACGCAGACCAGGTGCTTAGTGGCAGCGTGGCGTGGGGAAATCTACCCGGTGTGGGCGAGCGCCGAGCTCCCCTGTGGAAAAGCCTCGAGAGATCGCTTGCGGCCGGCGACCTGGAGTCGAACCGGCCTTTCTGCTCGTGTTTACACAGGCCGCGGCTTCGAATGAGGTTCCGAATCGCAGCATTGAGCCTGACAAATCCCTCTCTTGTCAGGGTCTCCATCGCCTCCCGGTGTTTACACCGGACTGGCAATTACCCGCTGTCTCCCAGCCTGTCAGGTAGAAAGGGCCTAGCCCCAATTAAAAACCATCAGCCCCACGCCATCCGGCGCTCCTTTTCGAATTCACTCTCCATCGGACAGACTTTGTACTATGTATTGTCGATGTCTTGCTCGCATGCAAACACTGCATTGGCGTGTTTAATCTCAGGATCTTCGGGCCACGAATGAGCTTGTTTCTTAAATTATTAATATGCGTGTTCTTAAAGCGCACTTCATTCATGACGCTTCACTCCTCCCCGTTTTCCCTGGGTTATTCCTATGACGGAGAACCAGCTGTTGCCAACTTTGGGCTACATCTTAAACTTCCCAGGACGTGATCTGCAAGCCCATAGTAATCAGCAGGAAAAGTCCCGTGAACTCTAGTTTTGTGGAGCATTTTCCGGCTCGATATTTAAGAGCCTCACTTTTAACCAAAGGAAATGTTGGGGTTTAAACAGACCTCGGAATAAACAACCGAACTCTACCTAATCTCCCGAACACTGTCCGGGCCGAAATGAATGAGAAATGTGATAGGACAAGGCGCCCGAAGCCCTATGAAATATTTAGCGATTCTCCAGTCCGTACGCAGCCCGTACATGTCATTTCAATTATCCTGCCAATCTAATTAGTAATCCGCGGCTGACATTAATACAAATATAATGAAGTCGGTGATGGCCAGATTAGCAGAGCAGGCACGGATCGCCTTAAAGGAACATCGCACCTTGGCACGTATGGAACCAATGCAGCAAAGGGTAACATCTTGCTTATTAAAAAAAAAACTCTAGCAAAATCGCGCACATCAGGCTTAGCGGTTCAAGTGCCAATTAAGAAATGCAGCGCATTGCTGAGCGCTGCTTCTCGGCCTGGAACATGCCACCCGCTGCAGTTTAGGGCAGGAAACTCTCTCCCCAGACTTTGCGCAGAAAGGAGGAGAGCAGCGCAGGGAGAGACACAGAGAGCGCGCAGCTCCCGGGACTCGGAGGGGTTGGCGTCAAACGCGCCCACACAATGAACCCCCCCCCTTCCCACGCACGCCGGTTGGAAAGGAGCCCCGCAGACGCCGGAAGGAATCCGCGGTATGTGTCTATCCAAATCCAAGTCCAGGGAATTCAGGCGGGGAGGGGGTTGGAGATGGGGAGGGAGGTGGGGGCAACAAGTCGCAGCTATGGCAGCGCAACGCCACGGCCAGCGATCTCTACGCGACCAGCTGGAGCAGGGCGGGGAGTAAAAGTTTCCCTGGGTTTGGTCAATTTCAGCTCGCCAGAGCTGGCGCTCGAACCCGGCGAAGAACGCGAGCGGGCCGCACGCCGTGTCTGATTTCGGCTCGCCTGTTAGTGCCTCTCTCTTCTAAAGTTAGGGCCGAGTCGCATCATATGTGCTCTGCCCCCTCCCTCCGAAACAAGAAGGCTAGAGAGAGTAGCAAGGCAATTTACTCCGATGGGTGGTGTTTAAGAAGCTTGCAATTTGAGACGGCTGGGTGTTATTTAGTGCAATATGAAATCAAATGATCCTATTTCTCAAATAACAGTGTCTGGGAGGAGAAGTGAACCCTCTGAGAGGGTGATTGTCTCCTGATGATATTTCTATTATACCCCATCTTGGCCTAAACGGTATTCCGCGGATGGTCTGAAAGCCCGAGTGTGAAATCCGTGTGCCTATCTTTTTTTTTAAAAAGCCACCCTCTGCTTTTTAGCAAGTGATATTGATTCCTTGCATTCTGCCTCCTCCCTAAAGCCATCTGAAGTTGTTCCACTAAAACCGGCCGCTTTTGCTTTTAACAGAGAACGAAACTAAACCTTTTCTCTCCGCTCTTTGGAAGTTTTTCAGACTTTCTTTTCTCTCTCTCTCTTTTTTTTTTTTAAATATGAAAGGTCGCTCTGATGGTTGTAACTTTTGGGGATGGAACAAGGGTGATTGAATTGCTCACCTGGTCAAAGGGTTAAGGTAAATAAAACCTCAGAAAAAAGTCTCCTCCTTAGCAGCAGCGTTGTGTATGCCTCTCCAAATCAATTCCACCGCGCTACTCACATTTGCGGCTTAAACGCACAGTTTCCTCCTGTGTGCGGAAGATGTTACACTTTTTGAGGCTAACGTTGGGGTCTGTACTCAAACGCTAACTGATGGCCCAGCCGCTCGCCATAGACGTGTTCTGTGTATGTTTGGTCTCACACACCTGATCGTGAGGACAGAACTTAAAGAACCATCGATGCGTAGAACACTATAAAGTGTAGCGCTTGTAAAAGCGAACACGTCTGCTTCTTGGAGGCCCGGGTCTGTAGCTATCCCGGCTACACCTTTGCACCCAGTTTGTTCTATTTCAGGGGGGGTTGTCTGTCTCGAGCTAGTATTTGAGCACTGTGCCAGCGACAAAAAATAGTACATTTCGCCCGCGGGCGCAGCTAATCTGCCTCGAAGGCTGGTTATCATGAAAACGGCCCCCTTCACCCCTCAGGCAGTCTCCCTGCGAACCAGGAACCGAGCCGGAGAGGAGGCCAGGTGCCCTGCGACGGGGAGAGGCAGCTAGGAGCTGTCAGCCTTTTCAGCAGTCCGGCTGGGTTTACACACAAGCCACTCGCTTCCGGAAAATTGCTGGAGCCTTCGTAATCTTCTGAACAGCTGTTGTGAACATTCGGAGCGTGTGCCGGTGACACGTTACGCCCGGCGACTTGAGCTCCCGGAGCACTCGAGAAGTTTAGCCCCCTCCTGGACTTTTTTTTCCTTTATTGAAAACAGCAGAAAAATTAAGCCGTAGCCCACTCAAAGCTGCACTCTGACCGCAGGTTTACCGATCGCTCCTTCTTTCTAGCTCCTCTTCGGGAAATGGAGACTGAAGAGTTTCCTCTGCTGTCGCGAGTGGTCCCCGTGTAGGTGACTTATTTTCCTGCTGCTACTGAAAAAAAATTTTTTTTGCCCGCTTCGCGCATTCGCAAATATTTTCTACTATAATATACGGGGGGCGGTTATATTCACTTCACAGCTAAAGATCAGTTAAATCTATTCTCATTCTGTGTGTAACTGCGTCGCTATTTGCCCTTTCCAATGCCCGGATCAGGAAGAAAACCAGCATGAACTGACCGATTCTTCATGATTTCCCCCCTGAAAAACACCGTTTTTCAATTACCCTGGGAGCAGCGTGAGGACTTTATGCGCGGTTTGTTTGTTTGGTTTTTTTCCCCACGCGCCGATGCCCTAAGATTTCCACCCCTTAAATATAAGAGCAGTGAAAAAGCGATTGAACTCCCAATTAGACTAGTTCCCAAGTTTTAGATCCTAAATCAAGCAATCAGCCGAGGGCAAACTTCTCTTCCAGTCGTTTGGGCATCCCAGGAGCGTGGCTTTGGTTATTTCTAGGTCTTGCTGATCACTCGAAAAGCAGCAGCGATGAAGCCAACTCGCTGCATTATTTGGCGATACTGCCTCTTTTGCCGGGACGCGTCTGGCTAGGGCGTGTTAATTTCTTAAATGCTCTGATTTTAAACGGGAGTGAACCGGGCTGCCTCTCATTATGTAGCATCTCATTATGGCCCACCCCGACCGCTTGGCTGAAATGGCCAAATTGCTCGGCTAAAATCAAGGAATGGACGCGACCCGAGAGAAATACTCTTACACGGAAAGTGCAAAGGAAAAAGAGCCAGACCTACCTTCGGGCACCCGGGCGGCTGAGGCTAATAACCCAGCGAGGAGAGTTTAATCGGAGAGGAGATGTGGGCAGCTTTCTAACTCTCGGGCACACACATTTCTGCGGGGAAAGAGGCGGGGGGGATCCGAGAATTTACTGACCCCCGTTAGTGGGGAAAAGGAGCAACATCAAATGAGTACGCGGCTAGGGTGCGGGTTTCAGTCCGCCCCATTGCAACAGAAAGGATTCACTCGCCGGCGTCTGGCTTATTAGAGGCTGAGAAAATATCGGGGGGCAAAACCAGGATTTGCCACGGACAGGAGTTTTGTAAAGAAACCCCCCGAGTCCCGCCCCACCCGCGGTGCTGGGTTTTTTTTTCCTTGTTAAAAATCTAAATCTTTACGGAGCCGCTTTGACTTGGGCACTTTGACTTGGGCACCCCGATTTCCCCGCGGGGGAGGCACCGAACCCCCACCCGCCTTTCCCTGCCTAAAACCCCTCGCTGCGGCCCGCTCTACCTCCCGACGCGCCGCTGACGGGCGAGGGGCGACTTGCCTCGCCGAGCTCTCAGCGGGGCAGGGTGGAAACGGGGCGGCTGCGGGTTCCCATCCGTGCGGTGCCCCGGCAAAGCGGCCTGTGCCCGCAGCGCCCGGCCTCCTGCAGAGGCAACCCCCGCAGCCTGATGCGAAGGGCATTCCTGGCTCGGAGGCCCCCTCTGAAAACCTAAGGAGGCCCCAGACCCGCCGTTCCTGCTCCCCCTGTTAGCTAGGGAGTACCTGGATTTGAACAGCATGGCAAGCAGGCATTTAACCCCGCTTTGGTGCCCGGTGTGTGCTCCCTACGGCGACTTCGCAGGCTCCCTGAGCCTTAACATTTGCCAAGAATCCGGCCTCGAATGAAGGAGGAGGTCGCAGAATGACCTCCTGGAAACCACAGCCCTGGGCTGCCTCCCTGGGTCTAGAGTCCGGAGCCTTCAGCTCCCCGGGACAGATTTCCTCCTATTTCATCTTGGCCTAATTGAATTACAATTGGTATTAAACGCTCAACTTTTGAATTAGTCACCAGGCTATTTAGGCAAGACATGCTGGGCTTCTGGGTTGCATGCTATTTCGTGTCCAACTTTAGGGAAATGGGGGCCCGTCAAACCCACCCCCTCTGCTCCCCAGCAAACACAAGAGCTTCTGGCCTCTTAAATAAAATTAAACAAGGAAGAAAATCGAACCCACTTTTGTTGTTGTTGCCATTCTTATTGTGTCCTTCACCTTGGCTATTTCGCCCCCTCAGGTAAAAAAACAATCCACCCAACCACACCACTTAAATATGCAGACTTCTAGCATTTATTTCAAAGAAATCCCTACAGGGAAACAATTGGGAAATGCTGAGGCAGCATTGAAAGGAAGCTACTCTTGTTTCTGACGAATGTTGGGCAGATCCCTCCAGAATGCAGTTACCCTGTGTGTGTTAAAGCAGCATTTCTCAACCTTTTTTTATAAAGTACCCTTTAAAAAAAATAAGTACCCCCAGTACCTACAGTTTTCAAAGACACAGCCTTTTTTTTTTTCCTACTATTGCAACACATTTGTTTAAACAACTTAATCATAGCCGGACAGACGATGACATTTTTGGGTGTAAAAAGTACATAAATAAGAAAGCGCTGTAAAACTTAAAACAAAAATTCAGTTTTCTCCAAGTTTCAGTTGTTGATGTATCCCCCTTCCCCCCGACTTCTCTCAAGTACCCCTAAGGGTACTCATACCACTGGTTGAGAAACACCATGCTAAGTAATGGACACATTTGTATATACAGTGTATATCAATAGGTAGGCTAAATTTGGCTGCCTTTTCCTCCTAGACAGACCCATACATATTTGTTTCCGATGCTCTTTTAACAGACACTGTGTGGGATTCTTACAAGTTTTACAGTTGCCAAATGCAGGCACAGGGGTGATGGTGGGAACAGATGCTCCCTTCCTAAACTTGCACCATTCTGTTCTTGTCCCTCTCAGCATAGTGTCCGGGTTCCTGCATGACCCCTGCTAGTTCTCGCTACCCCATCACATCTGGTTCTAGGGCTTGCAGTCACACTTGCAACGTGTAGTTCCATTGGTTAACAACACAGAACTACGTAAAACAGCAGTTTCACATTGACCATTAATAAGTATTTATTGGGGGAATGTGATGTCATGGCATTTCTACCTCAGAAGAAGTCACTATCCTGTCAGAACACTTTTTTTTAATTCTATTTAATCTATCTTTCCATCTTTTTTTATATGGTCCTGTGCATAGAAGGGGCAAAGGTCTTATTCCCTTAGTTATCTGGGTAGTCTCATTGAAGCCTGTGGAAATATTTCTGAGAAAAGCAAGAAGAGTCTGGCTCATAACAAATTTTTTAAAAGCCTTTGGACAAGCCAATTAGAAACCATTTGCTTTCATGCATATGCTCTTATTCCAAAGATGTGAAAAGGCAGTCAGTCCTTTTGATGCACCCACCAGAAAGACTGGCTCACTAAAAAGTTTGCTGACTAGCTACCACTTGGTTACCTTTATTTTGTCTCAGTTTTCATTTCATGTACTTATTTGCTTTTATCAGAAACAAGTAATCTGAATATCAGATGGAGTTAGGGAGAACTGATCGGTCATTTACAGTGAAACCTTTGTTATCCGACGCTCTGTTAACAAAGTATTCTGGTTAACCGGCATTGCCCCCAGCCACAATACTGTTACATCTTCAGGCGCACAGGCCTGGCTTGGTTTATCATGATTGGCTTAACAATTTTTTATTTAAGAAGTGCTAATCATCTTTAACTCAAAATAGAAATGGGAGACCAACTGCCTTCCACTACAAAACTACCAATATTAAAAACTTGAGTTTTACTATTATTGTCCATTTGTGTTTTTTTTCTAGGTTGATGGGGACCCTTAAATAACCGGAACACCCTAATCCCCGAGCGTGCTGGATAACAGAGGTTTTACTGTATATACAGTGTAGTGGAAATGACTCCTAGGTAAGACAGAAACACAATTTCCATTACATGATAACCCCACACTCACTTTTTCCCAGTGGCTTAATTTTTTTCAATTCAGTACCCTTAGGATTAATTTTTTCCCGTGTTCAATCTTCACCCAGAGATGATGTTTAAAAAAAGAAAAAGATTTAACACAACCCATTCCGCTGCTTTTGAGTTCTGCATGTTAAAGAGTATCCTTGCCCTCTATGTTCCAGTCAGACAACTTATACACATAGCACACAATCCTCAACAATTAGGTCCAGAATTAGCTCATTTTTCAGATCTCCTTGAGCTTTAAAACAAGCAGAGTTTGAAGGAAATTGTTCTAGTAGTGTTAAAGTTGTGAGCTTCAAACCTAGGGAGGTTGTGGAATCTCCATCACGGAAGATATTCAAGAGCAGGTTAGACAGACATCTATCAGGAATGGTATAGACAGTGTGTGCTCCTGCCATGAGGGCAGGGGACTGCACTTGATGATCTCTCGAGGTCTCTTCCAGTTCTAGTATTCTGTGAAATCTATGTACACAATATAGGGGCTGTTTAAAACCGTCACAGTGATGAGAAGAATTTCTCTAGTCCAGCACCTTGGGACATGAACCAGAGCATTTGCTGGACCAAGGGAGATCATTATTGTCTAGCAGCATGACCAACACTTCTACTGCTTACTGGGCTCCTAGGAAAAACTTAAAAGCCAGCGAATATTCCTGCAGCACCTTAGAGACTAACAAAAAATGTAGATGGTATCACGAGCTTTCATGGGCACAACCCACAAAAACCATGAAGACATGTCTTCAGATGAAGGCATTTAGGGGTAAATTAGAGCTAAACAACAGCACAGAACACTGAGAGCCAGGATTGGTGGCTGCAAACAAACTTTATGGGACTGCGGGAAACTTAGCCACACCCATGATAAATGGACATCCAGCAAACTAACATCCGGCTGGACCACAGATGTTGCCGGACCAGAGAGGTTCAACCTGTAGGTCATCCAGAAGTAGGGTCAGCTGGATGGGAGGGTGTTTGGGCAGGGACAAGAGTAGCTAGCAGCCAGGTGCCAGTCTGTGTGTGCACATAGTTTCCAAAATGGACACAATGCCTGTAGTCTATGGCCCCAAAAGAAGAGATGTGGGTGACTTACGAGTTTCTTTCTACTGGTTGGGTTTGTGGCGTCAGTTGAGAATGGTGATGTCGTGTGTACTATGTAGAACTGACATGGTGAAACGGGAGAGTTAGTAACTCTACTATTGAATAACAAGGTGAACAAATTATAGAAAAGCCTAGGAATTAGGGTTCTACTCTTGCTTCTGACACTTTCTTGCAGTGAGGCCTTGCTAATCTCTCTGAACTTATTGCTGAATCTGAATGATTTTACAGTGTGAAATCTTTATCTGTCACTTCATGCAAACAATGTGTGTTAACCAAGATGCCACCCACATGGACCAATACAGCCAATCAGGGTTTCATGGGTGCCATTGTAGAGGTTAATACATTTTTCTTTATGCTCTACACAGCCATGGCATAAGATTTCAAAATCTATTCTGCAGCTATTTTGATTTGGCGTAGGACTTCCATCACTGCTGTTGTAGCCATCTTCCCTGCTTCATTGGACTCAGATTTCCTGAATAGCTCCTCAGTGCTGAGGAAGAGTAACCACACTAATGGTGGAGACTACTGACTCTTGAAACATCTTGTCAAATCAACCGCTGTATGGGCCGTTGGAAAAGCTACACATCTTCAAAGTTCTCTGAAACCCAACATGTACCATGGTGGACTATCAAAGCAGCTTGCTCATCACAGTGGGAACAAATATCCACTCATCATCACCACCATCATCTTTATTTTATTTCCATTACAATAGAGCTATGGGCAACCCATCATAGATTTGGACCCCACTGTGCGAGATACACTGTACGCATTTATAACAAAGGTATGGTCCTTAGCCCAAGCTCTTTTGATCTAAGATAAGAGACAACAGGTGGATACAATGATGAGATGAGAGGAACGCAAGGAAACAGTGAGACTATGCTGGATAGCAGGGGAAGCTTTGCTCAGCACAGCAACTGCCTGACCACAGTCAGGTCGGGGAACTCGGCTTGGACTAGCGCTCAAATCACTGGTCAAAAATGGCCTGGAAATAAGAGATCCTTTCCTTATCTTCTGCTTCCTGGATTTCTTGGCCAATCCAGATGAAGACCGGTAAAGATCTCTGTTTCAAAAAAAAAAAAAAAAAAAAAATTATAAGTACCCACAATGCCTACAGTTTTCAGACACACAAACAAATTTTTTCTACTATTGCAACATATTTGTTTAAACAACTTTAATCATAGGCGGGCAGGTGATGACATTTTTGGGTGCAAAAAGTACAAAAATAATAAAGCTCTGTAAAACAAAACAAAAATTCCGTTTTCTCCAAATTTCAGTTGTGTGGACTTACCCCCCCTAGACTTCTCTTGAGTACCCCAAAAGGTACCTGTGCCATTGTTTGAGAAACACTGGCCTAAACAAACAAAGAGGCCACCACAGGCAGATGTGACGTTATTGGAATGTATGAATGTACAGATCATTGTTGCAACCACTATTCTATGTTCCAAATTTTGTATAAAGTATGTCAAGTGAGATGTCTATGAAAAGCTTATGATTTGCTGATTCTGCTTATACTAGTTATATGCATGTATCATTTTTTGGTTTTGAGGTTATAATATTGGCTGTGTACTTGTATTTCAAATGTTTGCTTCTGGGAGATATAAACAGGAGGCTGGGCCAGGTGTTAAAGGACTATTATAGTCAAGTGAATAGACGTACGTGACTGACAATGCACCTTGGGTGGTGCCAATCCATGCCTGGTAAGCTCATCTGTGAACATTCAGACCAGCAGAGGAGCAATGGCTGCTGCCTAAGAAGTACTGAGTCATGCGTGAACAGGTGACTTGACCTTGTGGCTCGAAACTCCATCTTAGGACTGACTTTTCCACAGCAGGAAGATGGGAGTCCCTCCGCGTGGCCTAGGATATATAAAGGAGCCCTGGAACTTCCACCATTTTGTCTTCAACCCAGTTTCTCATTTCTGGTAGTTCTTTGCTATGAACTGAAGCTTGAAAAAGGGACCGATGACCCATCTCCACAGCAGGTGTTCTCCAGAGACTTGATTTAAGACAGAAGATTATTCCATCTCTGCTACAAGAAGCATGCACCAAGAACTTTGCAATTGGTGTATGTAATTTGATTCCTTTAATAACTTTGTCTTTCTGGAATAAACCTTTAGATTCTAAAGGACTGGCTATCCGCATGCCTTCTGGGTAAGGTCCGAGTTATAAATTGACCTGGGGATGGGGCTGGTCCATTGGGATCAAACAAACCTGTTTTGATCGGATGAGATTTGCTCAGGCTCAGAACCTCTCACCTGTATAGGGAGTGCTACGGGGGGTGGCACCGAAGAACTAGAGTGTCTGAGGCAATTGCTTGTATGGCTTCTTGGTGGCCAGTGTGGTGACTAGAAATGCTCTTTGTGACTGGTTTGGTGCCAATTTAGTGGAAGACCCTGCAATCTTGGTCTGTGAGTAGCCCTGGCTCTAAGCAATTCACCCTGTATCGATGGTCCAGACACCTTCTCTATTACAAGGGGCAATTCCAATTTCTGTACCAGTGATGGACAATGTTGGGATTGTCCTTTGGCCGGGAAATGAGGGAACACCAGCCCATGGAGTGGACCAGGGTCAGGAGGGGGAATGGTATAGGAGCTGTTTTTTCTGGCTCCTATATCAGCCAGGTATTTCTACATGCTGGGGGAACTCAGAGCTGGCAGGATATTTAAATTTTCCAGCCTCTTTGCCCCATAGAACAGTGTTGGCTTTTAGTACTGTAGTTGATAACGCAACAGAGAGAATACTATAGATATCAGGGTAAAGGTAAATACTCCAGCATTCCAGCCAAACTTTCTGAAAGCCCGACCACTGAAATATTCAGTGCATCTTCTTTATATGACAAATAATTTTGTCAAGCTTTTACTTTGAAAGAAACAGGGTGAGTGAGGGACTATCTCTTATTGTCTCAACTTCTGTTGGTGAAAGAGACAAGCTTTTGCTCTTCTTCAGGTCTGGCTTTCCCTTGATCTGTACAGCACCCACAAATGCTGATTCAGTGACCCTCCCTTTCTAGTACGAGAAATCCTCATGAGTTTCAATGAGATGATCATAATGCTCCCTTGGGGCCTTAGTCTATGGCTACCGATGTTTCAAGTGAAAACAGTGTCCAGCAATACAGACTGTATTTAGTGAAAGAAATTCCTTATTTGTCCACGCCCAATCATGTTCCCTGTAAGCTAAGGGCTTGTGCAGGTGCTCAGGAGAAGTTCAAATGCCGCGCAGCTGATCAGCAAAGCGCCCCCAGCTAGGTTTTGATTTCTACTGACCCATGCCCTCGGTGCACTTACAAATTATTCCGCACATGGATGGAAAAGATTAGCAGTAACATTGCCCCCAACCCCCTGTTACAATATTTCACTATTTTTAGCCGAGCTCAGGGTCAAAGACAAAGTTCAAGACAGCCAAGATCCAGTGGCAATTGCTATGTCCATTCCCAAGAGATGACAGGATATTAGTTCACCACAGGGACTATATCAGATATTAAACTCCTAAGAAAATTGATCGTAGCCAACAGCCCATTCCTGAAAATATAAACATGGGGCTCTTCTTTCGCTCTTCGTTGATTCACTTGCTAGAAGGATGGCTACCTCACTCTCACAAGATATAATCGCTGTGGACTGTGTTCCCCCCTATCGATCATGAACCAGTGAGAAAAAAGTGTAACGATCCTATTGATATTCATTGCATGCTGGCTAGTTATCGATATCCCTGAAAATGTGTGTCCTGATAATCTTTCATAACCATGTAGACTTGCTGTCACGATAGTATTTTCTCTCCCCACGACTAACCTTTTGTGTGCTAATCTGTCCCTCACCTGGCTCAACTAGGCCCTGAAGTTTGCTAAGGAAAACTCTCACTTAGCTCAGCATTGCTTCTTTCCATGGTAATAGAGCCTCCACGTCACTCCTTTTTGTCCTGGACTGGGGCCCCCATCTTTAAGAGTTTAGATGTGTTCTGGGCAGTGGACAGCCGGGCAAGGGGCGTGTGTGGAGGGGAGAGGGGTGTGTGATTGTGCATCCCAGAAGGGGTGGGGCCAGAGCAGTGAGCACTGCCCCTCCCCCAACCTCTCAGAGCCATGTGGATTCCTAGCGGCAATTTAAAGGATCCAGGGCTCCGGATGTTGCTGCTTTGAGGGCATCTGCCCCCTTTACCCTCCCCGCATCAGTGGGCCTGGTTATGTGGTGGAACAAATATTTAAAACACTTGGAATTAAGATTTATGTGTAACCTGAACTAAGACCTTAATTCATGAAGGAACTTAAAGCAAGCATGTAGTCCCCGTGAAATCCTTTCTGCGTCAGCGAGACTGTCTGTGGGCTTCCATTTAGACACATGCCTTAGTTCCTTGATGAATCCGGGCCTCAATCTCCTCCCTATGCATATTTCATTGTTGCCCTGCAACACCTGACTGCAGTCAACGGGCATTACGGCCTCCGTTGGGACGATGCTGGTTTGGATCCTTCACCAGAAGCTACCTTGAGAGAAATGGTGGTACTCCCCACTTCCTGTCTGCTTCCAGCTCCCTCTGGTTTCATAGGTGACAATAAAATGATTGGAAGATGACATTGTGAATGATAGAAAGCAGTGGCGTCTAGTCACGACTGCTGTACAACATGTAAGGATCGCTCATTTTACACACGTATTCCCTGCTGCTCAAAAATGAGAGCTGAAACATTTTAGGAATAACTTTACCCCAGGGCACTATTGGAGTTTCTCCTTCTATGGCAGCTAACATGGAAGAGGAATCTATGGATTCTTTCAGATTCTTGGCCATGAGTAGGGCTTTACGGAGGAGGCGCCAGCTGTAAGAGATCCCTTTCAAAGGTCCAGTCATGGTACTGGAAAGAAACAGTTCTGCAACCTCCCTCAATCCAGATCTTCATGAGTTGCCGTCACACACAATATTTATTCCATGGTGCCATTATGCTTCTGTGGTTACTGTATTGCTGCTAAGTTAAGATGTGTTGGCCTAGATAAACAAGGCTTCTACGACAGCTCATACGTCAGGGGTTGGGCTTTATTTTTTTTGAATGGTTGAGTACAAGCACATTTTAATCAATTTAATAATTTTTATGGCAGTGGTCCCCAACCTTTTGGGGCTGCCGGGCACCCAGAGGCGGGACCTCTCACGCGCTGGGCACCTGGGGACGGGGCTGCGCACATGCCCGGGGTGGGGCCATCCATACGCTGCGTGCCCAGTGCTGGTGCCACCCATGCACTGCACACCCGGGGCTGGCACCCTTCCTGTGCAAATTGTGTATCTTATTTCAAAATTATTTCAAAAAAGCTTATTTTGAAATTTGGTGCATGTACACAGCGCCAGATTTCAAAATAACGTGCTATTTTGAGCCATCCCTTATCCCTCATGCAATGAGGTTTACCAGGATAGTGAAATAGTGTGCCCATTATTTTGAAAAATACTTTGAAATGATGGGCGGCTTGTGTAGATGCGGGGTAGTTATTTCGGGATACCTCTGGTATCCCAAAATAGCCATGCAGTGTACGTCTACACTAGCCCCCTAGTTTGAACTAGGGAGGATAATGAAGGCGACTGAAATTGCAAATGAAGTGCGGGATTTAAATATCCCGTGCTTCATTAGCATGTTCCTGGGCGGTTGCCATTTTGGAAACTGACTAGCCCGGAATAACTGCCCGCGTCTATACGCGGCAGTGAAATGGGAGTTCGAAGTAAATCCCTAACTCGAATTAGCTGTTACTCCTCGTGGAATGAAGTTTAACAGCTAATTCGAGTTAAACTCGGGCAGTTATTCTGGGCTAGTCAGTTTCCAAAAATGGCAACCGCCCGGGAACATGGTCATGAAGCACGGGATATTTAAATCCCACGCTTCATTTGCAATTTTGGTCACCCTCATTAGGCTCCATAGTTCGAACTAGGGGGCTAGTGTAGACGTACCCTTAGAGACAAACAAAAATATACAGAATCATGAGCTTTTGTGGCTAAAATCCACTTCATCAGATGAGAGATTTCCCTATGAAAGCTCATGATTCTATATATTTTTGTTAGTCTCTAAGGTGCCCCATGACTACTCATTGTTTATACAGGGTGAAAATAAATATTCCATCTCTTGTGAGACTATCTGGAGTTAGCTATGGAGTCTTATTACATTCATGCCTACCTTTGCTAACCTGCACAACTTTCCAAGTGCTTCCTTTTGTTTCACACCCCTGTCGCTTGGAGCACTTGTTGAACTTGACAAGAAGTGCGTCAAAGTTGCTGGCAATTATCATGTAAACAAATACTATTTGAGACCCTTCTAGGCCCCATGCAGGTTTACACAGATTAGTTGATTGATATTATCAGCCTGGCTATTATTCATACTCCAGATATTTCTGCTGAGCAACAGCATTGCATGTTCAGAAAGCACATTATCTTACTATGCAAAAGGCTTCATTAATCAAACCAGACACCAGGCCAGACATATTTTCTTTGAGTCCAGGGCTTTGTAACTTTGAACCTTTTTTACCTTGTCCTGTCATCACAGAAAGCAAACAACTCTCCTCCTAACAGAATAATAAAAAAGTTGTAAATGGAAAATACAGTTTAATTCAGTTAAAGAATTGCTTATTTGTTATTTTACATTGACAATCATTTTACTTAAAATAAATGACTGGCCAAGAGAATTATTTCAGTAATACACTCAGAATATTATTTTCACTCACTCATCTAAAATGACAATTGAAGGAACTGATGACATAGGCCTGAGCCAATCAAATGCTAGGCTGAACTGCTCACATGCTTATGGGGGAAAATAATTAAAACAATTTGTTTATGAAGCTGCTGCTGCTTTTTTTTTCTTCACACAGCTAAGGATGTTAAGTATCGTGCAATTGCATTTTGCATCAATTATTCGAATAATCGATAGGGCGATTCCACCTTAGGGCTGTTGCTACACTTGAAAGGCAAAAGAACCACATGGAGCCTGGAGTCCCCCGCAAACTCCAGGCTCCGTGAGGCGCTGCCGCTTTGGAACGCCTACTTACCTACTTTGTACGGATGAAGATCTGAGGCCCAGAGAGGCAGGTTCTCAGTTAGCATGACCAATAATAGTTCCATTGAATGTAGAATCTGCCACTGTGTGTGTATGGCAGGGGGCGGGTCTTGATCCCACAACTACACAGAGATCAAAGCTGGTGACAAAGAACAATCTGTAACAAATTACCAGGGAGATTGTTCTTATGTGATATGAAAATGAGGGATGACACACTCTGGGCAGGCCAACAATGGCCAAATGAGAAGAAGCCAATAAGTACAACTAAGCAGGAGAGATCACACACACACTAATGTTGCATAAAAAACCTCCACCTGAGCTTACTTGATTTTACACATGCATTTTCTGAAAATACACTAACTCTAAGGTCTAAGGTTTTAAACTGCAATTAATTGTAATCTTTGTAACTCTCAAACGTACTGTAAGGTACAACTTTGTAATCTTTGTAACTTTCAGCCACCTTGCTTGTAACTTGCTCTAAAGTCTGGAACACATGCTGATGAGTCATCAGAGACTGCTGCTTTGCTGGATAAAGGGAAGTCCGGGCATGCTCCCTGGTGACAAGGTGGATGAGTCACAAGGGCCATACAGACACAATATAAAGGAGAGGGAGCACATGTGAGGCCCTTTCTTCCTCTGCTCCTGAGAAATGCCTCTCTACAGCCACTATCTCTCTTAACCAGCTCTCCAGCCATGATCAGGAAACAGACCCTCCAGAATCTACATGCCTCGGCTCCTTCTGCAACCCAGATGCCTGTGTGAGTGCCTGAGAGCAGGAATGAATGTGTGTGAGTGAGTGAATGAATGAATGGAGGGATGTGTGTATTTGTGTGTGAGAGAGATAGCTGGTTCCCTCTTTGGTTAAAACCATTGGTGGCAGCTCTATTTTTGTACTGCAGAAAGTGGAGTGCTAATTCCTCAAACACTTATGCTAGTGTAACCCTGGGTGATCTCGAGTGGGAATATATTTTGGAGGGTTACAACACATTGAAAAGCTGTTGCTTGCCATTTCAGCTAGATTGACTATTCCCTCAATGACCTTAAAACGTGCATATTGCTTCAAAGAGACTTTTCCTCCAGACTTCAAAGAGAAGCTTCCCCAAAGAGAAGCTTGTCATTCATGCTTAAATTTGACACTTTATGTATGGGTCTAAACAAAGACTCTCATTATCTCACCCGTTACAAAGATAGCTTCCCCAGTTATCACCCTTAATGTCATTACCTCACAGACACTAACCTTCTCCCCCACCCCCACTCTATTCTAAAATTTGATGTGTCAATTTCACGTGCGTTCATTTTTTTGATTGTATCACTTTGGTATATATGGTTGTGCCAATTTTCTTCCACAAATTGATCTGAGGAAGTGGGTCTGGTCCACGAAAGCTCATCACCTAATAAACCATCTTGTTAGTATTTAAAGTGCTACATAGTCCTGTCTTTTGTTTCAGCTAGACCAGACTAATATGGCTGAATCTCTATTACTACACACAGAGAGAGAGAGAGTTAGGGCAGAAATAAAAAAGGAACCAGAAAGTTATTTTTATTACAAAACAAAAGATAAACTTGAGAAAGCAGACTTTGCTAGACGTCACAGGGCAACAAAGGAAAACAAATTAAAACACAGAGAAAAGTCTCTGGGCACAATGCTAGATGGTAAATGGGAAGGGGAAGCAGAGATTCACACAGAGCAGTTCAAACCAAATGACAAAATAAAGAAAAAATACCCTGAATGCAACTAGATTCCCAAGCATTTTTACAGGCTGGGAACCAACCAGCTAAGTAGTAGTTCTACAGAAAAGGACCTTGGGGTTACAATGGATGAGAAGCTGGATGTGAGTCAACAATGTGCCCTTGTAGCCAAGAAGGCTAATGGCATATTAGGTTGCATTAAGAGGAGCATTGCCAGCAGATCCAGAGATGTCATTATTCCCCTTTATTCAGCTCTGGTGAGGCCACATCTGGAGTATTGTGTCCAGTTCTGGGCCCCCCAATAAAAAAAGGATGTGGACACATTGGAGAGGGTCCTGCGAAGGGCAACCAAAATGATTAGGGGGCTGGAGCATATGACCTATGAGGAGAGGCTGAGGGAGTTGGGTCTGTTTAGTCTGCAGAAGCGAAGAGTGAGGGGGGATTTGAAAGCAGCCTTCAACTTCCTGAAGGGAGGTTCCAAAGAGGATGGAGAGAGGCTGTTCTCAGTGGTGACAGATGGCCGAACAAGGAGCAATGGTCTCAAGTTGTAGTGGGAGAGGTCCAGGTTGGATATTAGGAAAAACTATTTCACTAGGAGGGTGGGGAAGCACTGGAATGGGTTACCTAGGGAAGTAGTGGAGTCTCCATCCCTAGAGGTGTTTAAATCTCGGCTTGACAAAGCCCTGGCCGGGTTGATTTAGTTGGGATTGGTCCTGCCTAGAGCAGGGGACTGGACTTGATGACCTTCTGAGGTCTCTTCCAGCTCTATAGTTCTATGATTCTATGAGATTCACTTAGCCCTTTTACTTACTTCCAATCGTGTCTTTATTCAGTCCACTTCCATGCCCCGAATTCCGTGGAGGCATGGTGGTCCTGTCTGGGTTTAAATCATTCTGTCTCTCCTGGTTTAACTTTTTCCCACACAAAGAAAACAGGCAAGGAATCTATATCCCATTCAAATTTCAACACCCTGTCTCGATTGGTTCTCCCAGTTCCCTGGCCAACACCTTTGCTAGTTACCTCAGTTTAACCCCTTAGTCACCAGGTGCTGGTCAGCACTGGTCCATTACAGCAGGTTAGACAGACATCTATCAGGGATGATCTAGATGGTGCTTGGTCCTGCCGTGCTTGGTCCTGGACTTGATGACCTCTCGTGGTCCCTTCCAGTTTTATGAGTCCATGAAATAAAGTTCATTACTGGTGTGAGGACATGACAGAGTCTCTTGGTGAAAGAGGTCCCATGTTTTTTGTTAAACTGCACAATCTTTTCCTGCCCCCCACTTTGTTGCCAAAGAATAGACACTTGATTGGTGGTTGCCCATTGACTTTGATGACATCTGGCTTAAAAAAAAGGAGCAGCAGGCACAGAGCTCTTACTGCACCTCTCTTCACGCTGGCCCTGACACAAGGGGTATTCTCAGGTCACTGCCGATGTTCCATCATGAAAGAGTTTTCCTCGTATAACCACGACCCATAAAAAGGGGGCGTGGCGGGACGCGGCAAAGTAAAACTGAGCACTGCCTGCCACCAAATCAGGACGACTCAGCTCTGACAAATGGATTGGGAGCCAAATCTGAACACAAGGTGGAACTCTGACTGGGAAGGGTTGTGCCCACCTCTGCCGGGTACCTGAGAGGTCTGTTTTCTGCTTTCCGTTTGGCAACAGCGTCTCTAGCTTGCCATGCCAGTAAAGTCTCACTGAACTGAATCAAAGGCCGCTTTGTCATTCTGGAGCAGCCTGAAGGGACCGTGGTGGATTGCTAATTAGGTCCCTTATCTTTAACTCACCTGTATAGTAAATTAAAACACTTATGTCAAAATGGGCACCCATTTACCTCTGTGCATCCCAAGTGAGCAGAGGCGGTGGAAGCTTGCTTTGAATGGAGGGAAGGGGGGCAGAGGGAGGAACGAGGTGGGGACACTGCATGGGGAGCGAGAAGGATTAGTAAGATTCAGGGAGGAGGCAGCTGGCTCTAGGCTAAGTCTTTGCACTTTGCATATCTCTTGCCTGGCCCAGCTGCTTCTGACTCCAGCCCGATCCCTGGTTCCTACCTGCTCCCTGCTCTAATTTGAGGTGCTGCAGCAGCTGCTCCATCCCCTCCCGGTCTTTCCGTTCAGTAGCATGTGAGTGCAGTTTCCAAGAATATTAGTTTCCTGAAGGTGAAGCAGAATGGAGGGGGGGGGGAGAGAAACATAGATCGCCCCCCCACCCAATATTTCAATTGTGGGAGATTAGTCCCACCACCCTCAAGTTCTGCTACTCTTGCGCCTGACACACACACCCCTGCACCTGACACACACACAAGCCCTGGCTTTCCAAATTGTATGCGGTGCATTTATTTCAACGCCTCTCTGAGTGCTACAGATAGTTTCTAGTGAAATGCCTGTTTCACTAGGAAGGCAAGTCCTGGGCCTAATTTTCTGGACCAAAGATAATGGGAACAGCAATGATGAAAGTACCAAACACATATATTAGGATTGCTGGGAATTCAATAGGTGGACTATGGCACATGCTATTATGCCATGTAAGTTAAAGCATGAATGAAGGAGTGGAATGAGAAGGAAAAGCTGAAAAAAGTCAAAACTTTTAGTCCGGGGGAGAAATCAGTGACGGAGGGAAAACTGCACCACCACATGTGGATTTTGATTTACTTTATAAACTTAAAAGTAAAAACGAGGCAGTGGGTATTAAAAAAAAAAAAAAAAAAAAGATGTGTACCAGTATATTGCAGGCAGGTGGAGTCAGTTTTGTCAAATATATACCGAGGGATCCAAAACCGAAAAAAATCCAGTGAGAGGAGGGATGGCATATTCTATGCCTAAATTGGTAATTAGTACATCTAAAAGAACATCTGATTATGTAGCTGGCATGACAGCCAAACTAGAAGCAATAATACCAGCATTAAATTGGATCTGGGATATATGCCCAGTATTGGAGGGGGGTGAGGGAGGGGACTGGATTCAATCTGAAACCTTTTTTAAATTAAAAAATAAGTGTCTCACTAAGTGTGATTTGATCAATGACATCATATTTCTAATCCCAGAGTTAATACAGAGGGATACATGAAGCACTAGCCTGGATCCCACAACATTTTGGGATAACAGGGAACAAAATGGCAGACAAAAAGCTAAAGACTTTGTAAGAAATGGATGGCTTGACATAGAAATACCCTGTTTCTAACTAGGGCAGGAGTAAATAGGAATTGAAACACTTGGGACAGAAAAATCTCAAAGAGGAACGGCAAAAAATTTGGATTAGTGGAAAAAAGATTTTTTTTGAATTATGCCCTAGAGATGAGGACTTAATCTAAAGCACCGGGGGGGAGGGGGGGGGGAGAGGGAACTTCAGGCCCAGGGGCCAGATGCGGCCCCCGGCTTGGCTGGATCAGGCCCCTAAGGCTCAGGGATCCCCCCCCCCCCCCAAACACTGGGGAGTCTATGCTGATGCTCTAACCCTCCACCACCCACCCACAGGGCAGGAGCACACAAAATCTACTAGCCTGCCCCCACCCCCAGGCTCTGGTGTGTGAGGGGAATATGAGGAATGCCCTTTTCCTTCTCACTTGTGTGCGGCCCTTGACTGATTTTCCTGCTGGTCAGTGGCCCCCGACTCCCCGAAATGTCTCCACCCCTGCTCTAGAGCCAGGATAGCACCAGTGAAGTTCTTCTGCTCCAAATACTAATGAACCACTGGGAGGTAAGCAAAAGTCTTTTTCAAATACATAAACAAACACAAAGACGACGTGTGTGTGCACTGTGAGGTGGCAGAAACAATCAGTCACCTTTTGCAGGCAGGTGAACGCTTTGATAAAGAACGGGGAAAGCTTTCTGAGGAATTTAAATGTCTTGAAGAAACAAAACTTGCATTGTTATTCAGTAAAAACACCGGGGAAAGGGAATGTTATTAGAAAGGTGTATTACTTGAAAGCCACAAGGCAGCGCACGAGATTGTCAACTGGTGAGTACTGAGCAATGAGAATCAGTGGTATCTATAGACTATTCCGTCAAGTCTGCTTTGCCATTAAAAAAAGAAGAAGAAAGCAGGTTAGTTCCTGGCAAGGACCAGAGGGTAGAAGTAGCTGAGGATACGAGCCATGAGATAGGCCTAGAGATGAAATGGGTCCAATAGTAAGGGGCCCAGGGCAATAGCAGTGACAGATTGCGGTAAACTAGGGATAGGCAATAATTTTTGTAGGGGAGGCCACTTCACCAATTTTGGTAGTGGTTCCCAGGCTGGCTCCTCCCAGAAGGGGTGGGGCCTCAAGTGGAAGGGGCAGGGCCTACACAGAAGAACCTGTGGAACTCCTTGCCAGAGGAGGCTGTGAAGGCTAGGATTATAATAGAGTTTAAAGAGAAGCTAGATAATTTCATGGAGGTTAGGTCCATAAAAGGCTATTAGCCAGGGGATAAAATGGTGTCCTTGGCCTCTGTTTGTCAGAGGCTGGAGAGGGATGGCAGGAGACAAATCGCTTGATCATTGTCTTCGGTCCACCCTCTCTGGGGCACCTGGTGCTGGCCACTGTCGGTAGACAGGATCCTGGGCTAGATGGACCTTTGGTCTGACCCAGTACGGCCGTTCTTATGTTCTTATGTTCTTCTAGGCACAGCATGCCCCTAGGAGGTGGGGCAGAGGAGACTTGGCACGTGCCTCCGCAGGGCAGGGGAGCACACAAAATCTCTTGGCCCCTGTCCCTGCTGTGCCAGGGGTGCGCAGTATCCAGAGGAATCACCAACCGTTTTGAACAGCGGGCAGTTCCCTCTGGCGCTGCGTGCCCATGGCGGGGAGAAGAAGAAGAGGAGACTTTGCGTGCGCCGCTGCTAGACTCCTTATTATTGCAGAAGGGGTTCATTTGAAGTTTGACTTGACCAAAGGGCCAAGTCCCTGAAGACATGCCAAAGTTGTCTGGCAACCTGCACTGGAGTGAGAAAAGGACTGCAGCACCCCCACCAGCTGCTAGGTAGCGCTCAAGAGGCGTGTGCCCCATCGCAGTACATATAACCTGCAGACCGTCTACCCTGGCGGCCATTTTGAACTAACACTCTTTCTTTAATGGCTGCTATACACAGTATCAAAAGTGGGATTGTATTTATTCTGATCTCAGTTTCAGCTGACAGGCAGGGAAGAGAGCTTATTTAATAATACTACGGAGCGGCTGCAGCATCTCTAGTTTAAATTTTGCTCCCTCCCTCATTCCACTCGAGACAAGAGGAAAGCTTATGAGGGGTGTCTCGGTTTCCGTCTATTGCTCCTTCTAGTGCCGCTGGGAAAGTGGTTATGGTTAGGCGCTGCCGAACTTTTCGGTGTGGTCCACCCTGTGGGTAGTGCTGGCAAACGCAAGCATGCAAAACTCACGAGTCAAGCCTCCCAAAACAAAGACAGTTGTAAGTCTCCTGATGTTTTTAAGCCAAGAATACATTTTGGCTTTTTATTTGCCTTCTGGGGTTTGAACCTTTAGGGAACCCTAGATAGAGTCACGTTTTCAACTTTTTCTGCACAATCAGGAAGGTTAGACATTTACTTAATTAAATGAAAGCTGATAGTCAAAGTCTAAGCCTCTTGACTCCAGTGGCTTTAAGAAAAACACAACATATAGCAAGACCTGTGAGGAAAATTGTGCATCGGAAACACTGTGGGGTTGGGATGGCAGGAGCAGGGGAGGGGACGACGACACTGTGATCCTGGATCCACTGAAATCAATGACAAAGTTCCATAGACATTGATGGTTCAGGATCAGGCCATACATTACAGCACTCATTTCATTATTTCAAAGCAGCCGGATATATTCTGAATATCTTCCTTTTTCCCCCCTGCAGGTTTTTAATGGACCTGACTTATACAGCGTGGATCCCGATTTCAGGTTCCAAATCTCCTACATTTCAGGCATATTCCGATCCAGGGTTTTGTTCAGTATCTGATAGAGATCGGGATCAGTGGCAAAATTGTCTTTCTGGTGGTTGATAGGTATGAAATCAACCCTGCACCAGAAGTCTGACTAGCATTTTTGTGCTTTCAATAGAAAGAAAATAGAACAGCAGGGTTTTCCGTTTAATCACACGTTGGGTGAATGCAATAATAAAAGGCTCCCAAATCTGCAAATCCTTTGCATATGTGTCTTATTGAGTGTGTAAGCTTTTTCACAAGCTAAAACCTCCCATATCTTTATGAGAGCCATTTATTTATAGTGGATCTGTGAGGACTAAGCCAGGCAGCAGCTACGGGTATTCAAGTGATGGCAGTTAATTTAGGGACTGTTAAGTACAACTGCATCTATCCAGCAATGCTTTTTGAAACGTGTTATCCAAATTTGAAACTGAGACGTGTGGAGAGTCATTAGCAGTGCTATAGAACATTAAAACCTGGCAGAAGAACCTGGAATTGCAGAAGGGGTTGGTTACTGTTAGAACTGGGGGACTCAACCTGCGGCTTTTGAGATATACGTGTCTCTAGAATCTAGAACGTGGCTCTTTTCACAAATTTGAGTGATGCCCGGCCTGCCTGTGGTTATTGCCCTGGGGGCAGGGAAATGTGATGTAGAATATATGTGACGTGCTGCCACGGGATCAAGATACACATCACTCTCAGGGTGTGGGTTGGGTACTCCACAGCCTCATCGTTGGGCTCAACAATTTGAGTCTTCCGCTGTAGTTCCAGCTACCAGGACAACATAGCTGGACAACCAGGGTACGTCTAGACTACCTGGCTCCGTCGACCAAGCCATGTAGATTTGTTTGTTCGGCAAAGGGAAATGAAGCCGCGATTTAAATAATCGCGGCTTCATTTAAATTTAAATGGCTGCCCTGCTCTGCCGATCAGCTGTTTGTCAGCAGGTTGGGGCAGTCTGGACACTCCCCTGCCAACATGAAAGCCCTTTATCGACCTCCCCGGTAAACCTCATCCTACGAGGTATAATGGGGAGGTCGATAAAGGGCTTTCAGGTCGGTGCAGGAGCGTCCAGACTAGCGCGCTGAGCCGACAAACAGCTAATCAGCTGTTTGTTGGCTCAGCGCGGCAGCCATTTAAATTTAAATGAAGCCGCGATTATTTAAATCGCGGCTTCATTTCCCTTTGCCGATCAGGCTAATCTACATGGCTCCATCGATGGAGCCATGTAGTTTAGACACACCCCCAGAGTCAGTAGCAAAGCCCTTCAGTCACAGGGCAGCACAAGGTAGCAGTTGATAAGAAGGGGTGCAGGGTAATCACCTCAGGAGGGGGTAGTAGTCAGGGTTAAGGGGACTCAGCCCCACCCTCTTCACCCAGTCCCAACTCAGGGACCTGTTGGTGGCAGATTTGCCCACCACTAGCACAGCAGGGCTCCCATTAAAACACAGTAAGCTGCTCTGATATGGCTACCATGTCTCACAAAACTCCTCTAGATCGCTTCCTTCCACGTTTCTGGGTTTTCCATCCCTCCCCTCTCAGCAGTGTCAACATCCTGCTGCACAAGCAGTCCTTCCTCAGGAACTAGCCCAACACTTCCTTCCCTCATGAGTAGTCAGCCCAGACTGCGCTGCTTGGCAGGCCTTCATACCTGGCCTCCACCTGTAGCATGTTCAGCAGAGCTAGGGGGCAGGGTATGTGTACACTACAGAGGTTTTTTTTCCGGAAAAACGACTGTTTTTCCGAAAAAAACTTCAATTGTGTCCACACTCTTTCAAAAGAAAATTGAAAGAACAGAGGGGTTTTCCCAGCACTGGCAATCCTCTTTCTACGAGGAAGAAGCCCTTTTTCAGAAGAGCTTTCACAAAAAGGCATGTGTGGCTGGGGAAGAGGGAGTTCTTGTGAAAGAAGAGGAAAGAGGAAAATGCACAGTTGCCCTGGTGGCCGCTCCGTCCATAGTAATCGCAGTTTAAATACATTCAGTCTGGACGCTCTTTCGAAAAAGCAGATCACTTTTTTGATGTGCTTTGGCAGTGTGGACACGGTCTTTCGGAAGAAGTTTTTTTGGAAGATCTCTTCTGGAAAAGCTTCTTCCGTAAGAAGCCTTCAGTCTAGACATAGCCTAGGTGAGCAGGATTAACTCTTGCTGCACCAGTGAGGGGTTGATATGCCCCATCGCAGCGACACACACTGTCTCTGTTCATAAGCAACTAATGTAAGTAAATATTGATGGTTTAGGAAAGTTATTCTAATAGAGAATGTGATTTTGTTAATCATTTTATTATAAATGTGTACTGATCACTTTTCTGTTCTAAATACATTTAATCCTTTTGGAGCTGTCTGCACCTCTACTTAGCGTAGCATTCCTTCTGTTACAGGTTTGAGTACCACTGATTTAGAGACTGGACTTTTTTTTAACCATAGTATCTGAACACCCCACAACTACTTATGGAATTAGCCTCATGTGACAGGGTGTTGTCACAAGAGACTCCATGGGATTGTTCCCTGGTGTGCTGATCATGCCACCAACCTCTGCCTTCTTGCTTTCTGGGGCTTCCCACCACCCTATCCTACTGGGCCAGATCCTCTGGCCTCTCCTAGATAAGGCAGAGTTGGGGTTACTGCCCCCCTGAAAAGGAATGCAGACACTGAACTACTTCATCTCTGAGAGAAAGCAATTTTAGGGCAGAGCACCCAAGAAACCAACCTACAAAGGGATCAAACCCCCAAATAAATCCGTCTTTCTCTGTGTAAAAGTTTTCCACAGTGAAAGCTCGTTCAGGCAAGCTCCCTTTATCAAGAAAAAGGAATATGCACACTGCTTGTTTCCCCCAGGTAACAATTATTTATACTGGCCTTGATAGCAAACAAAAGTGTTTTTGTTAAGTACAAGCAGCAGGTTTTAAGTGGTTGCAAGTGAAAACAGACCGATCAAGGTAAGTTACAAAATTAAAATGAAAAGAAAATGTCAAGCTTTGTTTTCTCACAGTCACCTTGGGGTTTTTATTATTATTATTTCAGTTACTGTAGTCCAGTGCCTCATTGTGCTAGCTGATGCACAAACACAAAACAAGGACGTCTCTGCCCCCAGGAGCTTACAATTGAGCACAAGAAACAACAGACATGAGACTAAAAGGAGACCATATTGATCAGCAAGAAAGGCGGTAGAGAGAGGAGGTTTTGTGTAAGCATTATAGTGCTTTACATTGCATTTAGATATTTACATATTGGAGATGCTTCCTGCAATTATACATACATCTTTTATGCAGTCCTCTTCAGTGCCCCCCTTAAAACTCTGTTGTGACGCTTACAAAACACTCAACAATAAGCTGTTGGCCTGCTGAATCTGCTGTCTATGCTCTGTTTCCTCATTTGATTGACTGGGAGCTGGATTCCAGCTTGCACTCTTTGAGGCCTTGAGTGTGGGTTTCTTGGAATAGTACCTACAGGGCGCACAGCGTAATCTGAGCCAATCAATTGGGAGTTGTGGGGAAGGCAGGGGCACACAGAGCACTGACTAATGGCGAGTGGGCAGGTCACCCTCTCTGCGCTTGGCTACCAAGCTGTCTGCAGACTCCTGCAAAGGTTACTGCGTGTGACCCGCGCCTGTCACATGGCCCAGCTTTTGGAAGCAGACTGGTTTATTTGTTAAGGGACGCCGAGATTCTGGTTTGCAGTCCCACGGCGGGGACCAGGAACCGGGCCGGGCCGGGGGCCACAGCGCTGGGCTGGGAGGAAGCGCATGGGGGGGTCCCTGCCTTTCCTCCAGCAGCTACAAGCCAGGGCCAGGGAGGGCTCAGGCCAGCGCCTGGTGCCAGCTCACTAAGGCCTGTCTGGGGACCGGGCCCCGCCCCCTGGCCAGCAGCAGGGGGCGGGGCTTATGGCCCAAGTGAGGGGCGGGGTTTGGGGTGAGCTCCCCGCCGCCGCCAGCAGGGGGCGGGGCTTGGGCCGCGCGCCCCCCTCCCTGGCGGGCCTACGCGCGAGGCCCCGCCTCCTGCCCAGCGCTTCCGGGTCCGCTCGGGCGCGGTGCATGGTGGGAGCCGTCGCTTAGGACACCGGTGTAAACAGCGCGGCATGTGCGGGGCGCCCGGGCCCGGCGCCGCGGGGGGAGCCCGGCGCCCTCAGCCCGCCGCGACCCTGGGCAGCCTCCAGCTGCGGCTCCGGGACAGGTGAGGGCCCCGGCCCAGGCCTAGCGAGTCCGCGGCCCCTCGGCCCCCCCCCCGTCTGCCCGGCCCCCTCCGCGACCCCCCCGTGTCCGCCCCCCCCCGTCTGCCCGGCCCCCCCCGCGACCCCCCCGTGTCCGTCCCCCCCTCGTCTGCCCGGCCCCCTCCGCGACCCCCCCGTGTCCGTCCCCCCCCGTCTGCCCGGCCCCCTCCGCGACCCCCCCGTGTCCGTCCCCCCCTCGTCTGCCCGGCCCCCTCCGCGACCCCCCCGTGTCCGTCCCCCCCCGTCTGCCCGGCCCCCTCCGCGACCCCCCCGTGTCCGTCCCCCCCCGTCTGCCCGGCCCCCTCCGCGACCCCCCCGTGTCCGTCCCCCCCTCATCTGCCCGGCCCCGGCTCCCTCCGCGACCCCCCCCCCGTCTGCCTGGCCCCCTCCGCGACCCCCCCGTGTCCGTCCCCCCCTCGTCTGCCCGGCCCCCTCCGCGACCCCCCCGTGTCCGTCCCCCCCTCGTCTGCCCGGCCCCCTCCGCGACCCCCCCGTGTCCGTCCCCCCCCCGTCTGCCCGGCCCCCCCCGCGACCTCTCCGTGTCCGTCCCCCCTCGTCTGCCCGGCCCCCTCCGCGACCCCCCCGTGTCCGTCCCCCCCCCGTCTGCCCGGCCCCCTCCGCGACCCCCCCGTGTCCGTCCCCCCTCGTCTGCCCGGCCCCCTCCGCGACCCCCCCGTGTCCGTCCCCCCCCCGTCTGCCCGGCCCCCTCCGCGACCCCCCCGTGTCCGTCCCCCCCTCATCTGCCCGGCCCCGGCTCCCTCCGCGACCCCCCCCCGTCTGCCTGGCCCCCTCCGCGACCCCCCCATGTCCGTCCCCCCCCCTCGTCTGCCCGGCCCCCGGTCCCCCCCCGTCCGTCCTGAGCCCCCCCCCGTCCGGCCCCCGGCCCCCTCCGCAATCCGCCCCCGCCTCGTCCCCTGTCTGTCCCCCCCCGCCTCGTCTGTCCGTCCTTTCTCTGCCCCCGTGTCTGTCTGTCCGCCCGTCCCCTGTCTGTCCTGCGGCCCCCGGCCCCTTGGCTGCCTGTTCTGAGTCTCTCCCCCTGTCTGCCCGTCCTTCCCCCGGCCCCTGTCTTCCCATCCTGTGCTCCCCGTCTGTCCTGAACCCCCCCCCCCGTCTGTCCTTCCTTCCCCCTGACTCCCATCTGTCTGTTCCTCTTTCCTCCTCAATTGCTCACCTCTCTACTCTGTCCCTTCCAGCCCAGTTCCAGTCCGTTTTGTTTGTCCCCCGCCTCCAGCCTCCCTTTGTCAGTTTACTTAAGTTCACACACTCTTGTAGGCTTCTAGCTCCTATCTCCTTCTGATTCCTCCTTCTACAGGCTCCTTTCACTCCCAAGCTGGCCCTAATAAATAGGAAGTGCAGAGTGGAAAGTAACAACAATGCAACTAAATAGATCATAACCAAGTCATTGGCCTCAGATGCACTAAAGCCACTTTATGTTTGTGTTATCTTAATACTGTCCCAATGTTATGTCTTTATATAACCAAGGACTGTGGTTATTCCTGGGAGGATGGAGAATTGGGAATGAGAGTTCAGGAGGGTGTTGTCTTTGGCTCCTATTAGGTAGCTTGTTCTGTGTGGTGGATCCCACAGCCATGTTCCAGTTCTGGGAATTTGCCTCTTTCTGTAAGATAAGTTAACATGCCAGAATATTGGTTGCTTATCACTTTACTTGAATAAAATACCAGTGTGGAGCCTCACTCAAGTCAGTAGGATACAGCATAGACACAGGGGTCTGTCTATGAATAGAGCCCTGTATGGATAGAACATTTTGTATCTACATCTATATCAGCAAAAATGAACTGAGCATATATCCACATCCACAACCTCATATGTGGATACTTGCAGATATAAAGGGGATATCCAAGGATTTGCAAGGCTCTATGAACATCAAGCAAGTTTCAGAGCCAGGACCTAAGAAAAAGTCTGTGAGTTAGTGAGAGCATTCCAAAAAGATCTGAAAGCAACTGCTCTAAGTAATGCTGCCACATTTGGTAAACTTTAGCACAGTGTTTGTTGCCCACACAACAGGAGAACTTCTAAATGCAAACGTAAAATGTCCTCAGCTGAAAAATGGGTAGGGGGAGTGTCACTAATCAATTCCTGTTATTAGGGATATTTAAAACTTTTTTTTAAACAGAACTGTATTTAGTCTAAGTTATGTAAGTTGCTTTAAATGACTCAAAGGATGATACGTCTGCCACTTCCTTTTGTTTTATTATTTTATTTCAGGTAGTTATATGTTGCTGTTTGTAGGTGAAGTGTGTGTGTGTGTGTTGTTAAACTTCTTAATTATTTAGCTTCTTTAACACCTCACTTTTGTGATGTGTAGGGTGGGATTATGAATAATGTCTATAATAACTTTTGATCTGTTGCTTTTATTTGGAGCTTTTCAAGTGGAGCAGGCAGCACTTTGACTTGGCCCTTATGCATGCTTCTTTAACAAAGTAATTATAATTAAAAGGTTACATTTTAAAAAGATTAGTGATTTTAGGTGGCCTCTGTTTCTGGGTGCACAGCATGTTACACCTTGAAGGTACATAATTAGGGTCTTACCAAATTCACGGTCCATTTCAGTCAATGTCACAGTCATAGGATTTTTAAAATTATAAATGGCATGTTTTCAGTTATGTAAATCAGAAATTCCACAGTGTTGTAATTGTAGGGGTCCTGACACAAGAAGGAGTTTTTGATGTTTAACCAGTTAACAGACTGACGTGGGGGCTACTCCACAGCAGCGGGGCTGGAGAGGTCTTCCTGCCATAGCCTAGCCTGAGTCTGAAATAAAAAGGTCCCTTGAGGGCACAGAGTCCCACTGATGTAGAACTGTGTGCTGCAATTTATGCCTAAGGCAACCCACCAAGTTTACATCTGTCTTTTTGTGACTTACCCTTAAATATATGTGCCTTCTTCCCCAGCACCTGAACTCTAATTCTGGCCAGCGTGGAGTGAGGCTGGGCCTAACTGTATTTCCAAGGCCCCTTTAGGGCCAGATTTTTAAAGGTAGTTAGGCTCCTAAAGATGCAGATGGGAGTGTGAAAAGCACCTAGTAGGCATTCATCTGCAGTCTCAGGCATCCGAATACCTCACTCAGATTTGGCTCAGCTGCTCATCTGTCATGACAGAGGCATGGCCTGGTGAAACCTGAGAGGTGCTGCAATCCCATGCACCAGCTTACGAAGCCTAGAGGGGGGAGACTTTATAAATCTGACTCCTAATGAAGAAGAATCTTGTTAAGGCTCTCTAGTTGAATACATTTTAAAGCACAGTGGAGATGTTCATGTAGGCAGCAGAGTCAGACTGGATATAATTTGCTTAAATTAGAAAGCGTTTGTGGCTAGGCAGCTCCGATAGTACAATTGGTTAGTGCATCGTCCTTCAAAATCCACCTACCCAAGATCTTGGTGGTAATGCAAAAGCTACCCAGGAGCCATTATTTTCTTGTAGCTAGCTCATCATGGCCTTAATATACTGTTAATGTAACATTTTCCCCACCTATTGTTTCTAGTACAATATTTATGTAAAGATTACAAGCCATGGACCAGGTACTTGGCCTAGTGCCTTCCTCTTAGCATGGCTCTGGAGGGCAAAAGAAGGCTAGAAAGCTGGCTTGAAGCCAGGTGGTGATTCCTCTTGCATAGGGGAAACCCCAGGTGGCTGTAGCTGAGAGAGAGCTGGCTTCATGCCATCTGCTTCTTACAGTCTCTCCCTGACCCCATGGCTGCTGCAGAGAATATGGCTGGAAAAGTGTTGTGCTGGTGATCCTTTCTCATTGAAACCACCTTACGATAGTGTCACACCAGCTGCTGTAATTTAAAGCTATGTTAAGTGTCCCCCCTCACCCGCATCAGGAACAGAGAGGTGACAGTATCACTTCTGTCTCCACTTCAGGACTTGTGCCAACCGTATCTTCGCCAGACTCGGGGATATATGTCTGAACCGTTCTATTAGCTTTGTTTTAACGGGATGTCTAAAACAAGTAATCCATGGGCCTGCTCCATTTGATTGACTCACTCTCTCTCCCTATTTCTAAATAAAATTAAATGAGCATGTTGTGTTTGTGCTGGGGTTGTCAATAGTACAAATACCAGTAGGTATATTAGCTTGCTGCTGCAAAAGCAACTATAACATTGTCTTTGTTGGTCGTATGTGAACATGGGTCACTTCAAAATTTTGTGGTGATTTAAGCGGTAGTTTAAAAAACGTGTAGAATCTGAGGATTTTTCTCACTATGGAAGGGCTAAATATTTCAAAAACACCACAGTGATACAAGAGCTTAAGTCCCAATTAGGGATGTAAAATCCTGTTTAATTGGTTAACCCAGGTGTTCTCAAGCTTTGTGATACCATGACCCCCCTCTAAGTTGCTGCGACCCCCCCCCAGGGGGTCGAGACCCACAGTTTGAGAAATGTGGGGTTAACCAATTAAGGGGGGCATTCCAGTCCAGTGGGGCTGGAGCATCCTCACCACCATCGCAGCTGGGTTGCAGTAGCCCCCTGTTGCAGGCAGGGGCTGCTTCAGCCTGGCTGGGGAAGTCCTTGCTTGCGACCTCCCCCCAGCCCACCACAGACAGGCTGCTCCAGATGCCCAGAGCAGCCCCTGATCATGGTGAGCGTTGTGGGGATGGAGCAGCTCCTTGCCCATGGTGAGCAGGAAGCTGCTGCAGCCCCCACCAGTTAAATGGAGTGCATCACCCATCACCAATTGCAACAGGTGCTTTTGAAAACTTGACCATAAACGTATAAGTTCACGGAGTGCTCACAGTGCATCTAAATCATCTGACAGCTTTGCAGCATCCTGTAGCTGCTTATATTCTTGCTCGGTCAGAGGTTCTCAGACTTTAGTCTGCTTACCACCAGTGGCCTGCGAGTTCCAGGGATGGAGGTGGGCCATGGAGAGTCCCCTTGAAGGTGTGTGCCTCAGCAGACACACCAAACCGAGAAGCGCTGCTCAGTGCAGCTGTGCAGGTGCCTGGAGCCTACAGATGATGCATATGTAAGGTGAGGCGATGACCTTGGGAGGAATAGAGCAGGTGGGAGGGGCCAATGGGGTGAGATTGGGGGGAAAGTAGGAGGTAGGTGGAAGGCAGTAGGGTGAGACTAGGGAGTTGGGGGGAATTTGAGATGTGCAGAGACACAGGAAGAGTCAATTTTCCCCAGCTCCAAGGCTCTAGCTGCTGGGGAGACACAGCCCCTCCTTTCCAGCCCAGCCTGGTAGCTGCAGGGGAGGCCCCGCCCTTTGGTCCCAAGCTGCTGCAAAGGGGGAGACCCTTGGAAAGATAATGAAGGGGTTCACCAAAACCCTCAGCCGTTTTCATGTGGTCTGTGAAAAAACCAGTTTGAGAATCCTTGCCTTCAGTGTTTTGTGCTCTAACATAATAGTGGGACAGTATTAAGAAGAGATGTGCATGAAAGGCGTCAGCTGCCTGGTTATGTCCCCCCCCGTCTTGTGTTTGTTGAGGAAGAAAGGTGTTCTAAGGGACCTTCCTTTTCTTCCTTTAAATCCCTCCTCAAATCACATTCTTTGTGAGACGTTTCGAAAATAAGCCAGTAAGACTTGACCGTACAATACAAATCCACTAGTTGCATCAAGATTCCTGCCCTCCCTACCCCCCAGTGTTTGAGTGTGCATTATTGTTGAATGTATAGAGATTATATTTTGAACTGTTTTGTCTGGTCCTTGATCTCCTAGACCCCGCAGCTTGTATAGTAATGTCAATTGGAGTTAACGTGATATAAAATGTTACCATTTGTGTAAGTCACTATGCACAGGTGTTAATTGTTACACGACATGCGAGGCAGAGAAGAGACAAGTCCTTGGTGTCTAGTGAACTTATTGGAGGATGGACGGCTGTCTGTGTTATGTCCAGTTCTGAGCATGTTGTGCTTAAACACTTAAATAATTTTTCATGACTGTTAATTAGGATCAGAATCTTTGTATATGAGAGGTGTGAAGATCAAGTCAATAACTTAAGTGCTGTATGTAGCATATGGGGAAAATATTTAAATGTCCTCTACAACAGGATTTCAAAACTACACATCTACGAATTATTGTTCCTTTTAAACAGATATTTGCATGTGCTAGGCATACACAGTTTTGGAGAACATGCTTTAATTAGCTGGCCCAATTCACTCATGCATGCAGAAGAACAGTTGGCTGAACGAGATTTTGACAATAACGAATTTCTTGGAATGGAGAAAGAGAACAGAGATACTGTCTCAGCAATTCATTGCCTCCCTTACGTCTCAACTGCTTTCATTGGGTACATCTAGACTGTGGTGCTATTTTGGGATACTAGAGGTATCCCAAAATAGCTATTCCATATCTTTTAATCCAGCCCATTATTTCGAAATAGATTTTGAAACAACGGGCTCGCTATTCCGATGTCCTTGTAACCTTGTTCCACGAGGATTAAGGAATGCTTCGGAATAGCAGTTTATTTCAAACTTAGATCAAAATAAGACATGCAATTTGTGTAGCTCAAATTGTGTATCTTATTTCGACCTATGAGTGCAGTGTAGATGCACCCCTAGAGAACGTTAACTTCCATGGTTCTGTAGAAATCACACTTTAAATGTAATCAATTTTTTTGCCTAATGTAAGGTTTTTTGCCTTATTTGAGAGTCGTATGAGGAGATTACAACTTTAAGGCATCAAGAATTTAGTTTTTCAGATGGAGTTCAGCTCAGTCTTGTGTCATTCACTTCAACGCTCCCTAAAATGGCTCACCCAAGCAGCCCTGCAGTAGTAAGCTTTGATGCTACTTTGGTTGGGAAACACTTATTAGTCAGTGTCAGGATGGCAGACTAGGGAACTGTAAAACAAACTGATCTATCATACTTCTGTGGCATTCTCTACTGTTATTTGGGAGCAACTCACAATCTTCTAAGTGCTTGTCCTTGCAACACTATGAAATAGGGGAAGTACGAGTTGCACCTCTGTAGTTTGGCACCCTTGAGACTTGACTGGTGCCAATCGAGAGAATGTGCCAGACCATGGGAGGACAGTATTGTTTAGCAGCATTACCAACACTTCCACTGCTTACTGGGCTCTTAGAAGACATTTAGGAGTAAATTTGAGGTAAATAACAGTACAGAACACTTAAACTACAAATGGTCCTGCAGCACTTTAGAGACTAACAAAAAATGTAGATAATATCATGAGCTTTCGCGTGCATGACCCACTTCTTCAAATGAATGAAGGACACTGAGAGCCAAGACTGGGGGCTGTAAATAAACTTTATGGGACTGCAGGAAACTTGACCACACCCATAAGTGGACATCCGTGGTCCGGCATTATTTTAGTTAGCTGGATGTTGCCGGATCAGAGAGTGCCGAACTAGAGTGGTTCAGCCTCTACTGATATCCTTGCTCTATAGGTGGAGACTTTAGTCAGTGAATTTAAGGGCTAGTCTGTTTGCAGACTTAGTTTGCAGCATGGAAGGGTGTACATCTACCTTGACCTAGCTTGCTACATGGTGTGTCCATGTGGATCCTATTAGGGCACATTGAAAGCTCCCTAGTGCTCTTTGACTTATCCCACTTTGAAACGGGAGTCAATTCAAGTGAATCTGGGAACTTTTAGTGAGCAACCTAAACACTTGCATGGCAGGCTGGGGTGGTGTAGATTTACTTCCCAGCTTGCCATGAACTGTGTGTCTAGACAAGCCTTAAATGATTTGCCCAAGAGTCCATAGGAAGTCTGTGGCAGAAGAGGGAATTGAATCTAGATCTCTCTTCAGTATTAGATTTGCACACTAGCCACGTGATCATCCTTCCTGTCTAGAACCTGAAGATTCTGTTTGGCTTGAAAATGATTTCTCTGGACTCACTGGTAGAATGCTCTGGAGGACTAGTCTTGTCTAGTAAAGAAAATATTCTACAGTATTGTGAAGACTTGGCAGTGCTACATACTGTGAATCTGAGTGAGCCAAAGGGAAGCCTCAGGTTGACTTACTCATTTTTTCAGCTAGAAGTCAATCTTCTGTGTGGTCAGTTGTAAGTGGTGGGAAACCCAAGTGGGATCCGGGAAAATGGATATCCTCAACAAATACTATATACAGGACTTTGTTCAGTTCACAAGCCTTCGCTTGTACTTCTTGGGCTGCAAACATCTTGTCCATGGTGCTATGGCCAGCATGAAAACCGCACTGTGACTCTAGCGGCGCTGAGTCTATTGGGTGAGAAGCGAGCCTGATGAGCACACACCTTGTAAGGATCCTCCTTACTATAGACAGCCAGGAGATTCTGCAGCATTTGCTTCCCTTTCCTATGTATGGTTGGACAGGGTACCTCTACCCCCAGAAAGCCTTGAAAAGGCTGATGAGTTTCTTGACCCAGATGGGCATGTCCACATTTGTACACTTCAGATGCAATATCCTCAGGGCCTGCAGACTTGTCGGTGGATAGCTTGATGTCGTTGGTAACCTCAGCTATAGAAGGGTTCCTCGACAGCTCCTCCAGGATACAGTGCTGTGGAAAGTGAGTGAATGGCTTTGTGGGCTGACTGTTCAGGAGACTACCAAAGTGCTCTGCCTAGTGAGAGAGAATAGCACCTTTATGTGTGAGCAACTGATTATCATTTGCTGCGAGGTTGGGCTGTACCGCTGGATTTTGGGCCATAGGCAGCTTGGAGACTTGCCTTCATGTCATGCCTATCAGCTGTTTCCTGTCGTTCTGCATGTGTCTGCTCCCATCCGTGGTTCTTCATAGTTGCACTTATTTTCATACAACCATGAGCATCATAGTTAAGGCTGCCAATTCACTATCTTTTCAGTGATACCTTTGTAATTTGCTAGTTCTGTTCTGGTTTGAATACTTTTGAAGGAACATTGAAGATTAGAAAATTCAAACATATTAAGATTTATAAAGTATTTTTGGATTCCTAATTTGTATCCAATAGTACCTCAGAGTTATGAGCTGACCAATCAGTCACACACCACATTTGGAACCAGTAGTATGCAATGAGGCAGCAGCAGAGACAAAAAATAAATGCAAATACACTGTAGTATTGTGTTAAACTACTAACACACAAAGGGAAAGTGGCATTTTTCTTATTTTCAAGTTTCAAAGCTGTGTAAAGCTGCTCGGTTGTAGGCTTTTGAAAGAACAGCCATAACATTTTGTTGTGTTATGAACGTTTCAGAGTTAAGAACAACCTCCAGTTGCAACCTGTTTCTAACTGAGGTTCTATTGTATAGTGGTATCCACTGTCTCCCATAACTTCTTTAACTGTATACTATTGTTCATGCACAAATTGGGAGAAACCTTTTCGCCCGCCATCAAACATGTAACACTGCTGACTTAGTGGTTACAACTTTGCAAATTGATTACTAGTTATTTATTTATTTATTTATTTATTTAAATTTTTTTACCCCACCTTTCTATTTACAATATTCAAGGCGGCTACTTTTGTGATTACTATCACAAAAATGTATTTGCTTAATATATTTGTTCGGTCACCAGTTTTGGAAGCCCTTCTGTGGGGCTCTGACTTCAGAAGGATAATGTACCATGATAGGCCCAGCAGAGCCCTATGATTGGTTGATCTCTTTGGGTGCGTCTACACTGCATCATTATTTTGAGATAACTAGCGTTATTTTGAAATAACAATGTGAGCTTCTACACAGCCATTCCGTTATTTCGAAATAATTTCAAAATAACGGATGGCTTATTCCAAAATCTGTAAACCTCATTCGACAAGGAATAACACCTATTTGGAAATAGCTATTTCGAAATAAGGTGTGTGTAGATACTCCACTGCTTCTATTTCGAAATAGAATGGCCCTGGTGAGGGGCTAAGTTATTCCTCCTCAGTGCCTCCTTGGGCTCTAAATCGAGATAGCACATTTACATTAGGGAAGCCTGCCTCTGACTAATTCTTAGGCTTCCTTGCAGTGTAGATGTGCTATTTTGGAATAACTATTCCAGAATAGCTTATTGCGAAGTAGCCATGTGGTGTAGACGAACACTTTCTTACAAAGAAATTAAATGCAATGTAAATTTTCCACTGCTATCATCTAGAAAAAAAGAAGCTTATCTATTTAACTGTTAATTTGACTAGAAAGCATTTCCAGTATTAATTCTGTATTCTCAAGAGAAAAACTGTCAGCAATTCCACTAAGGTCAAGCTGCAGTCATGGGCCACTGTAATAGGCACTGTACGAACGTGTAACAAAAATGTTGGTCCCTGCCCCAAAGAATTTAAGACTGTGTTTTATTTACTCTTTGGCAACTTAATTTGTACATTTGAACAAGGGGTTGATCATTCTGTATCTCCTTTCTTTTTTTTTCTTTAGTGAAACAAAGAGGCTGGAATTGGAAAGAAAATTGTTTGAGTACAGGAAATCTGATACCTACATGTAAGCCTATTAAATACTATTTATGCATATTTTAATTTTTGTTAGGACAATGTACAGATCACAAAATGCTTTTGAAATATTATTGTAAAGTTTGTCAGCTTTTAAGAGAATTTTTAATATTCACTTATTAAATGTTTGTACAATAGTAGTACAGGCAGTCCCCGACTTACGTGGATCCGACTAACGTCGGATCCCTAGATACGAACGGGGTGAGGCAACTCCCGCACATGCGCAGCAGCATTCCCGGGGCTCGCTCACCTGGGTCCTAGAATCCTCCTCCTCCTCCGGCCGGCTCCGACTGGGGTCCCGCAGAGCTGCCGGGCAGAGGAAAAGTGCCTCCCCACGCCCGCTGCCCCCCCCCCACCCCCCTGCCAGCAACAGGCTGCCCCCTCCCCTGAGCAACAGGCTGCCGAACAGCAGACAAAAGCAGCCTCTCCGCCCCTTCTCCCCCTATACATGCTGGGCTCCCTGGGCAAACAAAGACTCCACCAAAACAAAGTAAGTGCTGGCCTCATTGTGTTAGCAAAAAAAGGACCCTCCTCCTAGAACCCTGGGTGGTGTGTGGAAATAAAGCTATTAGCTCAAAGCATGGTGCAGTGCTGTTTGGTATTTGATGAGTTACTCCTTTAGTCCTGAGTTTGTCACAGGGACAGAAATAGATGTGAAATCTTCTGAACAGGGGAACAGACAGCAAAACAAACATTAGAGGGGAGTTAACCTTTCCCTATGCTATCCAAAACTAAAAAAAATGTTTGGCGAGAGTTTCCCCTACAATATGTACCAGTTCCGACTTACATACAAATTCAAGTTAAGAACAAACCTACAGTCCCTATCTTGTACGTAACCCGGGGACTGCCTGTAACAATGAAAAATGCTGTGAGTGTCTAAAGAAATGGAACTATTTCCTTATGCTGTATTATTGCTGAAACTTTGTTGTTAGTGCATGACTTTGTTAGACTTTCTTTCTGCAAGACCGTGGCTATGTAATTCATATGAGGAAGCTTTAGACCATTATCAAAGAAGTTTACCATTCTGGACATAAAGTGCAGCCTTTTATGATAACTGAAAGAAAGGATGATATTTTACATGTCCCATAAAAACATACAAAACTGTCCCAATGTTCAGTTTTTCCAAAATTCTGATTATTTCCATGATATGTGTGTGAATAAATCCTATTAAAGTAAATATAATTAACCCATAGACATCAACAAGAGAATATTCTTTCTACAGTATATACTGCCAGCACTGTAAACTAAAAGGTGCTGTAGAGACTGTAAAACCAGTCCTGCCCTGAGTCAGCTGTGAAAAATGTCAGTTATGGGGAGACATACCCTCAGCAATGGTAGCTAATGTGAGCAAGCTGAAGTATTAAGAGAGAGGAAGAAAAGGTAGAAGAGTTTGAGGCTTCAAGGGAGTAACTCTATCAAGAGATTTATGACTTTCTGAGAACAAGAGACATACCTAGAGATGGAAGCACTGAGGGCCAAAGGTGTTTTGACCCAGTTCTCTTACGTTTGTTGACTCTGCCTTTTTTTGTTGTTGATGAGATTTAAGCCATTGTTGAACAATTGTCATATAGACAGCAAAATTAAGTCTGCCAAACTGCCAGTGTTCTAAGAGAAACCACAGGCTGATTAAAAAGAGAGAGAGAGGGACAGACAGAAGGAGTGAATAACTCAGTACAGGTTGAACTTCTCTAGTTCTGCACCCTTGGGACCTGACCAGTGCCAAACCAGACAATTTGCCGAATCACAGAACATCAATATTTACCTCTGTAAATTAGAGGTAAATAACAGCAGAGAACACAGAGCCAGGATGGGGAGCTGTAAACAAACTTTATGGGACCATTTGAAACTTGGCCTCACCCATAAGTGGACATTTGGTTAACCAAAATCATGCTAGCCCACGGATGTTGCCAGATTAGAGAGGTTCAACCTGTATATATATTTTCCCTCACCTTTTCAGATATTTTACAATCAAATTTAAATCTAAGTTATTTAGGTGTAGCAAGCAAATACAAGAAAGTATTCACACAATGCAGAGTCAACCTGTGGAACTCTTTGCTAGAGGATGTTGTGAAAGCCAAATAAAAAAAAGAACTAGATAAATTCATGGAAGATGTGTCCATCATTGGCTATTAGCCAAGATAGGCAGGGATGCTGTCCCAGGCCTCAGTTTGCCAGAGACTGGGAGAGGGAGGCAAAGGATGGATTGCTTGTTGATTAACTGTTCTCTTTGTTGCCTCTTGGACATCTGGTATTGGCCACTGTCAACAGACAGGATAGTGGGCTAGCTGGACTTTGGTTTGACCATTCTTATCTTGTTGTTTATAATATAGCTTTAAATAAATTGTTCATATCTATAATTAGTCTTTTAGGGAAAAAGAATAATATTGAATACTGTAACACTGTCTTAAATCTTTCTCCTATTAATAAACTGATGCAAATTGTTACAAGTCTGGTTTCATTTTGCATAATAAAAAGGGTTATTTTCCCTCTATAGAGCAAAAAGGAACTTTGTAAAACTCAAAAAATACATGAAAGAAATATGTGAACGACAAAAAAATGCTGTGTTGCGAAACCAAGAATTTTTAAAGGAGTTTGATTGTATTGAAGCTCGAATTAGGACTTTTACAAGTTCAGAGGCACTTCAGACATTGAAGGTAATACTTGTTTAAATACCATAATCCAACAGCTGTAATAATGTAGGGGAAACTAGGTTGACTTTGGCAAGATGTTATGCACATCAAGATTTCAGATGTCTGTTGAATCCTAGTAACATGTGTTTGCAATGCTTGATATTTGTCTCTTTGGGAATAGGGAAAACTGAAATGAGCTAACGTGACGTTGGAGACAAATGGGTCATTAGTAATGCTGGTGGGTTTAGCTCTGTGAAGAGCCGAGTGTCGCTTGTGAGATGCCAAGTGCTCTCAAATCCCTTGGAAGCAAAGGGGAATTGAGGCTGCTAAGCACCTTGTAGGATGGCACCCTGTGTTTTGAGTAATATTATGGTTAATTGTTGGCATGAGAACAATTAACCAAGTATACACTGGTGTTCCATGATTAGTTAAATCAGGACTCTAGGAGGGTTATGTGGAATTTTCCTAATGATTTCTTTAAGAGTTTATTGTTTTCAGTAGTTTTTTCAACTCAGTACTTTTTGTCAACATATAACAATGTTTGGTTACAAATGACTTAGCAAAATTAAAAAGATGTAATGAAGCCACCTGGAAGGTGATCTTGGAATGCTCATCGCTTTCCCTCTTCCTCCTCTGTATTCCCTCTGCTAATGCCATCTGAAGAGTTCTAAGGGCTTGTCTTCATGTACAGCAGTGTAGCTGCACCGCAGTAGCATTGGTGTAGTTCATCTACCTCCCTGAGAAAGGGTAGCTTTGTTGAGGGGAGAAGCTCTTATCAACGTAGCACTGTCTACACAGGGGGTTAGGTTGGTATAACTCCGTTGTTCAGGAGGGTGCATTTTTCACAGCCGTGAGTAATGTAGTTGTACCGATATAAGGCAATAGTGTAGACCTGCCTTTGACCACCGATGAGGGTTACGTTAGAGGTAGTTCAGCCTTTTCCAGCCTTTTTTTTAACTGCTGCTGATTTATCAGTTAATTATTCAGCAACAGGATTACTTGTGACCTCAGATTAGCTCTACAGTTTATTTGCACGCTTCGTTTCTCTTGGTTATAAAGCCATAATTTTTTTAATTAAAAGCCAGTTCCGTGCTAATGTTTTGATGGCAGGTGCACCAACAGAGAAATCTGATTCAGATAGAATTGCCAATGCTGCTGGACTGGACGGACCCAAACACCATTGCCATGAATGACATTGAGTACAGCCGGTTGGGAAAGTTGGCAACTGGAGATTTAGGGGAACTATACGTTTTCCAAAATTGAGAAGAACTATCAACTTTGCTTTAGCAGTGATAAATTTAGTGGAATAGCCCCATGGGATGTTTTATGTCATGTACTTTGGATAAAGACAGAAAGTGAACTGCTAGGAATATTTTAGCACCAAATGAGCTGATTAAATGGGACCAGAAACTAGTAGAATTTATACTTTTAGGCTCATCTGTGCTGGTTGCTTTGATGCAGACTCCAAAAGAAATCTGATAGCTCCCTCTCTCTCCCCAGTCACACCCCTTATCAGCTATGATGGAAGCCCTAGTTATACAAAATAACCTCATTGCCGATCTCATTGAATATAATCAAATTATCTCAGTTTTATGAAGAGAGACGTTTTCTTAGTATGAAGGAGATTGTGAAATAAGCACTTAAGCCTGTTTCATTTTTTAATTTAAATAAAAAAAAGGCATTTTATATGTAATGTACAAAACAAAATAGTTTTTTCTTCCTCCTTATACTGGCCAGTGACATGGTATAACCTACTCTCATTAATGTGTTGCTTCCTAGTCTCTGTCTATCATTAGAAAGATCGATTTTGTTTGCTACCATAGGAATGGGATCTTGCTGTTAATGTTGGAAAGGCAGATATGATAACTATCGGAAATGTGGGTTGCTGTCTTGCATGATGTAGTAGCTGTGTCCCAAGGTGATATGGAAGTAATGGACACACAACCCCTCTGACTCTAAAGTTTTTATGGTAAGGAAGAAAATTTATGTTCGTTAAGAACAAGAATAACGCTTCATACTTACTCTGAGTATTTTGAGAAAGAAGGATCAGTTGTACGTAAGCTCCAGAATCTCCGTAATCTTTTCTACATTTAAATAAAAATGTAATGAACCCATCTGACTGCCCTAATCCCAAATCTCCTCCATTCACAAAGTCAAGTTGATTTTTACTTTTTCCTATGTAGTCCAGGTGATTTGGGTAGTTTTGGTGGTCCTTTTCCCCAATTTTTTATTGTAATTGTGCTTTTTTTTTTTTTTTAATATTCACTCTAGATTGAATGATTAAGAGTTCATTGTTATTTTAGTAAAAGTAATGATAATTCATCTTGTGCCCAGCTGGAAAGAAGCAGTAACTGCTGAATGAATATTTGTTTACTTTTTAATTTAAATATTTGTAATAAAATAGATCAGAGCTGTCAAACAACATAGCTCATGTGCAGACAGATAACGTTTTATCTATGTATATATAATGGAGGGTGTTCTGTTTTTAAAAAACAGTAATTTTGTAACTGAAGCACTTTCCTGTCTACACTAAATGAGCCAATGGATTTAACAATCCTTGCACTTGAAATATGTTGTTTAATATGTAAAGTTTCTTACACATGGTCTTAATACCCACTAATGAGCAATTTAGAAAAGTTACAGTCTAATAACGATCTTTGGTTAAAAAATAATACTTTGATTGTAGTTGATTTATTAAGCAATGCTTATGTGACACCAGCCAAGGCTGTACTAATACATCTTCATCATAATTACTAGTCTGGTCAATTTTTTTTTTTAATGGAAAAACTTTGACTTTTTGTGGGGAAAAAATGGAATGTTTTTGGTTGTGTGGTTTTTGTTTTGTTTTTTGTTTTAAATAAAAGAAAAGCTTGTCTGTGGAAAGTAGAAACTTTCTGTGAAAAGTTTTGTTAATCAAATACTCAGTTTTGTGTTTGAAAAACAGTTTAGATGGAAACATTTTGAACAGGCCTAGTCGCCTAATATTGACACAGTGATTACGTTTTAATCTCATCCTACTAAGCTGCAATTACTCTACCTTTTCAAAATGTAGCTTTCTGACAGCAAACAGAAGAGCAAAATTTTCAAATGTAATGATTTCTCTAGTGTTCAGGAATGTACACAGTCTGATCCAAGAATATCTCAGATGATATTGGTTGCAAAGGCCAAAGTGTTTTTTTTTAATTTAAGAATGTGTACAGTATCTGTATTTCAGAACCTAAGTATCCCGATTTTTTTTTTTTTTTTTTTTTAAGAAGTAGTGCTGAGTCAGCAGCTCCTGTAGAAGTCCTAAGGAAAGAGTCTGGATAGACTGAGATCTAGGAAGGGAGTGAAACTGGATAGTGGTAGGAAAAAACATAGCTGAGAAACCCGTACGTGTTGGGAAGAGAGAAATTAGGTAAGCCTCCCTGAGGAACAAAGAGAGTGTGTGAACATAAACAGAAGAAAATAGAAAGGAAAAAGTGTGAAATGATAAATGAGAATAGGAGAGGAGGCAAGAAAGGGAGAAAGGAAGAAATTATGCACAATGCAAATGTTAGAAAACATAATACTGTAATCTGGCTCTCTTCCCAAGTCCTTCATCAGGAGGTACCATATGAGTCCCACAGTTCATTTAGTTTTCTTAAACTTGTCCATGGAAATCAAGGTGATTTTGAACAGCTGTCTCAAGTCAATTTGACCGTACAGAAGGATTGTGCCAGAAGAGCAAATAACTGTGTAAAATAAATACCTGTGAGGAAAGGCCTTTCTGGATTATTTTATGTTCCCTATACAAGTGCTTGATGTGCCCCCCTGGCAAGAGTTGGGATTAA
>NC_134713.1:196044163-196169163 GCF_049634645.1 Pelodiscus sinensis
CGGGAGGTCTGAGGGTGGGAAAGACGCAGGGATGAGATAAGACCCACATAGACGACCCCCCCTCCGGCCGCCAACTTCCCACCGTGGAGTGTTTCCTCTACCCAGGAATGGGGTGGCTTATCGGTTGGTTCATTGCTGGGATTTCCGACTGGAAGATCGCATCTTATCTCGCCTCTTTCAGCCTCCGCCTTCGTGTCCAGTTGGCACCAGTTAGCAGGGGCAATTTTTTTGAGATGGGGGGGGGGGGTCACTGACAAGATTTTGTGGCTCATTCCGCGCAAATGGAGCAGCACCTCCTCCCCCTAGCCAGAGCCGCGCTGCGAAGGATCAGCCACGCTGCCCTGCCAGGAACCCACAAGCCAGCTGTTTAAAAATGCTGGAATGCGATTGAAATCCCCGGCCCGCTCGGCTGGAGGGGTTATTTGAACAGCCCAACAAGAGGCTGGGGAGGCGAGGTGCGTGTACACAGGCTAAGTGGCGCTACTTGAGCACAAGTGGGCTCTCGGAGCGGGCAAGTGTTTACCTGTTTACTTTCACAGGTAGCTCAAACACGAGGCGTTTGGCCCTTTTCTCTTCCCCCCGCCCCGCTCGTTGCTGGGACGCTGGCTCCTGAAAACCCTTCCCCAGCGAGGCAAAGCGCCTTTCGTAGCCGGCTGCGGCGCGGCGAACCCACCAGCAGGCACCGGCGGCTTCGCTTCGGGTCCCCGCGCCGGAGCGAATTCCAGGCCGGCTTTCTGGAACGCGCCCCCGTGTAAACGCAAAGCGGGGGAGGGCTGCGCGCGGCAGCAGCTGTCAGGCCGAGCCTGCTTCACCCCCCAGCATCCTAGGACCCGCTCCCCCCCCAGCATCCCGGGACAAGGCGGGTCTATTGTGGCGGGCGAGGGGAGTCACTCGGACCTTTTCTCCCGGAGCGACGATCCGGTTACGACGGCTCGGCCTTGATGCGTGTGAGCGACTGGTCAGAAGGGCTGCCAGTCATTAAGCAGCACAAGGTCTTTCCATTGATTTTAAGCCCCTAATTTGTGGGCCTCCATTTTCCTCCCGTGAATTGAAAAGGTGTCGAGCGGGAGTTCCTTTTCTCTCCGCGTACAGTACGCGGGGCTGACCTCTCGCCCTCCCCCACCGCCCGTCTCAGATAACAGCCTTCAAGTGGATTAGTTTATTGTTTGATTAGCGCAAAGGTGCAAGAAATTGTTTTCATTCACTCCAGCCAAACAAAACGCATTGCACCTTAACGCTCTGCTGAGGATTAGTTGAAGCTGACACAAAGCTTTTGTTTGGGGGGGGGGGAGGGGTTATTTATTTTATTATTATTTTTAATCTTGGGTTTGATACTGCGAGGATCGGAGACACTTGAAATCAATGGGGAAGGAAAATCCAGCCCCGTCTACTTCTGATAATTGTTATGAAGAGATTCACCTTCGAAACATGCCAGGGAACAATGCGCCCTTTGTTTTAAAATGATGCAGGGGGGAAAAGGAGAGATTGCCTCAGAAGAGGTGTCATCTTTTGTGGTTAATAATAAAAAAGAAAACGCAGTCTCCATGCAACATACAAGGGCACTTGCCTTGAATAGACAACTTAAAACCGCCCAGAATTGTATCCCCGTATTATATACCTAAGCACACTCGCCCACCCCAGGTATAAAAACCATGTAAATGGGTCTGCTATTTCACTTGACACAAAGTAGTCCCAGGTTTTTGTTTCGCAAAGCACTTGCAAGGTCTAGGAGCGAGCGAGAGAAAGCCAACAATAACAGCCACTAAAACTCAAGTCCAAGCACCCAGAAACGAGATCCTGACCATGTGAAAATCTTCCTTGGAGGGGGCACAAAAAATAATCGTTTTCCTTTACCTCTGAAATTGTAGAAGCACAGAGCATCACAACCCCTGCAATGGATTAAAAGGCTGCCTTCCCTGTAATGGCTGAGGGTTAATGCCTCTGATGGGGGAATTTGCCTTCTCTTTTCAGGGCTGGCGAAACGGCAGTATCAAAGCCTACAGCCGTGATTTTAAACATTAAAAAAAAGCGCTCTGAATCAAGCAGAGTTCCTGTAGTACCCTCCTCTTTCAAGCCATCCGAGAGACCTGCCCTGCGCCCAGGAAAGAGACAATTTTTCCCTCGGCCGCCTCGCAGAGAAACAATTAAACTGTGCTCAGGACATAGGAATCTAAATGAGCTTTTCATGGGTCTGAGGATTCTTTGTGGGTTTTCTCCCCCAAGCCCTACCACTGATAACACATTCTCAATTCACCCCCCCCTCCCCCCGGTAAATTGTAATAGAAATTAGGTCCCCCCTCCCCCGGGGGATAATCGGTCACATTGTGGGTTGTGTCAGACCCGAGGGCACATGTTAGCCCTTTGATAAATGCACTTTAATGAGATCTTTGAAATATATTGCCAATAAAAAATTATAGGGCGCACCTACGCCTGGCGGTGCGTTCCCAGAATTTGCGGAGGCAGGAAGGCAAGAAATTCGTGCTTCGCTTAGTTTGCGACACTGGGAGCCAGCCAATTGCTGCGCCCTCTCTTGCCAAAGCTTTAAGTCTAGCCTGGGGGTATCCTTTCCGTTCCAGTCTATTATAACTGTTTCATTTGCAAGCCAAACGTTTGGTGCCCCCAAGTAAACCCCTCAGCTTTATTCGTTCGCATCTTTTCTCGGGATTAAACGTGTCCAAATGAGATTACGCATTGTCAGCCCTTCTCAGAAGTCTTCCTCCTTCCCAAGGAGGGGAAAACCCCAGCCTTTTTTGATAAGGGCAATTAGAATGCAGCATATTTATCATTTCTCTGTGAAACACGGCGCTGAAAACACTCGCTTATCTGAAGTTACTTCCTAGATTAGCTACCCAATAGGTAGGGCATTTTTTTAAAGCCCGCCCTTGCTAATTATCTAGATCTCTATATATCCTTTTAAGATTGAAATTAGACATGTGTCAAGCTCAAAAGGATGGCCTGATTTTGAAGCGGAAATTAATTTGAGGCCCATTAAAGGGATCCCTTCCAGCCATTAAGGCTTGGAAGGAAAGAAGGAGACGGGTTTGCGATTTTTAAAACTCAATCGCGCATCGCGGGCCGTTTAGGACTCACTGGGCAACGCGACTCCGAGGCAGAGCCGAGGCGCGAGTCGGAAAACCCAACCCCAAAACGGAACCACCAACCGATCAAGGAAACAACTCCGGCGCGCAATCGCAAGGGTTAAAAATGGCTCGCAGCGGCTCTGGACGCTCGCAAGGTGCAGGTGAGGCCGCGGCCACCCGGCGCAAGAGGCAGACCCGACCGAGAGCCAAAGGGGACTTGGGGGACCATTCCTGGTGCTCTGGCGGACTCTGCCGACTCAAGCGAGAAGTGCCCCAGAGCCAGGGAGGGAGGCGGGACGCACCAACTTACCGTTCCTCACCACGGATGCGCCCGGGGCAGCGACCCCACCCCGCCGCCTTTTGGCTCGGGCTTGGCTGCGCCGTCGGGGCAGCAAATGGGGAAGGGGGGCGAATCCACCAGCAAGCAGAAGGGCTGGTGAAATTAACCACCCGAGTTGCCTGGAGGGAGGGGTCTATGGGGGGGGGGGTCTGATCCCTCGAGGGCCGGGAGGCAGGTAAATGGACGGGGGGGGGGAGCAGTCACTAGCCCCCTTATCTGGCTGGCCCCTCTTGCCGCCCTGCTGGTGGTGCCGCGGGACAAATCGCTTCCCGCGGGCCGCTGGAGCCAGCCCCGAGGGCTCTTTGACGTCTTCTCGCAGCCCCCCTCCCCCACCCCACCCCCACCCTGGGCCAGGCCGCCTAGCGCCCCCTCCCCTCCCCCCCTTCTGCGGACCTGACAAGCCACTCGCCAGCTGCTCACCTTGGCACTGCGCAAGCCCAGGTAAAACTTTAACCGGCTGGGCGGCTCGGCGCGTGGAAGGCGGGGAGGGGGGGTAAGTGGCGGGGGATGGGGGGGGCTCGCACCGCTAGGGAGCCCCCCCCCGCATCCTCACCTGCTGCTTCCCGGCGAGGAGAGGCCAGTGCCCATTTTACAAGCTCTTGGGGGGGGGGAGCAAACTCCCCCCCTAGCCAGCCAGCGCCGAGCACCCAGCGGACCCCAGAGCCCCTCTCCCCTTCCCTAGGCGGGGACCCTCCGCGGGGCTCCCTGTCAAAGCCCCCCGCTCCCAGGACCCAGCGAGCTCCGTCCGTCCAGCTCCCAGGCACCTGCCCGTCCCTCTCGCTCGCCACACAGGCCCGCGCCCCGGCGGCCGTGCGAACGCACCTTTCCCTCCCACTCCGCTCCGCCCGCCCAGAGCAGCCTCAGCCCCTCCGCGAACTCCCCTTCTGCCCGCACTTCGGGGCGCTGCGTGCACCCCCCGCCGCCGGTCACCAGGCTGCCTCCCCCGGCCCGGCCCGGCCCTGCTCCATCCCCAGGCGGGGGGCGCAGCGCGGAGCTCACCTGGAGCTGGCGGGCGCGCCGAGGCGCTGCGGCGGGCGAGCTCCGGAGGCGCAGCGGGGAAGCGCTTGTCTGGCGCACCGGGGCCGGCGGGGGCCGCTTTATATAGCCACGCGCGACGCCCCGGCTCGGCTGCCCCTCGCATTGTCCCCGGCGCGCTGCAGGGCCGGCCCCGCGGCCGCCGCTCCCCCCGGGCCCTGTTTGCTTTCCTGCGTGACGCGGGGCGCGGCAGTGGCCAGATGGCCGGCTCATAAACCGGGCAGCCGCGCAAACACGCCAGTTCCTGGAGCGCCCGGGATGGGCCCTTCCTTCCCTCCCGCAGCCCCGCCGGGCGGGAGGGTCGCGCCTCTCCCCCGTCGCCCCGCTCCCTGCCTTGCGGGGCGCCCCCAGGCCGGCGTGGGGGCAAGGTCCAGCGCTCGCCCCCTCCCCACCGGGCCGCCCTCCATAAATCGCTCCGTCGCTAAGAGGCCGTCCCAACCAACTCGCCAGATGTGGCACGTTATTTATGTGCGAAAGCCCCGTTTACATTAGATAGGCTGATCCGGGCTTGGATAGCGCGGGGCTGGCGGGAGATTAGCGCTGGCTCGGCCCCAGCTGCAGCTCCCCCACCCCCTTTTCGAGGGGAGGGGAGCGGTGGGGGAAGGGTGGTGGCTGAGTTGCCCTGAAGCCCAGGAATGAAGTGACCCTGGTTTGCCAGAGCCTGGCGTGAGAGAGAGAAGCGGTGGGGGTGTGTGGGGGGGAGTCCACTCCCTTATGCCAATAATGTCGCTTTCTTTTCACACACAGCGGAGAGGCCCCAAACCGCCCACCACCCACCATTGACTGGGCCAGATCCTGCCCCCTTCCTCCTCCTGAGCAGTCTCTCTCTCTAGGTGAGTCGCTGCCGAAATCAAGGTGTCCAGGTGTCATGAAATCACAGAACATTACCACTAGGAGGGACCTCTGAGGTCATCAAGTCCAGGCCCCTGCCCTCCGGGCAGGACCACACACCCTGTAAATCAGGGGCAAGGAACCTTTTTTAGGTGTGGGGGGGGGGTACTGGCCCACAGAAAAGCCAGTCCAGGGGCGCACACGAGCGAGAAGCAAAAAAACCAAACCAAAAACCCCAACCAAAATAAACACCCCCCAAACCAAACCAAACACCCCCCCAACAAACAAAAACAAAAACAACCCCCCCACACTGACATGGAAAGACACCCCCCATGTTCCCCTCACACACCAGAGCTTCTGGGGGCCCAGGCTAGTAGACTTTGTGTGCTCCAGCCCCCCAGTGGTCCCCAATGCTATAGGGGAGCCCTGAGCTTCAGAGGTCAGATCCAGGCAAGCCAGGGTCTGCATCCTGAGGTTCCCCACCCCGATCTAGACCATCCTTGCCTGTCTCACCTGCTCGTAAATATCTCCAGTATTGGTGATGCCACAGTATCCTGGTCTGTCTTCAACAACAGCAAGCTGAATCAGAGCCGGGGGTTTAAAAACAAAGCCAAGGGGCTAAAACTACAGTTGACCCCCTCCACACTATAATTTTGAGAGCCAGATTGTCACCTTCGTGGGGGAGCCGTGACTCACCGGGGACCTGGGCCAGGTAGGCAGGCAGAGCTTCAGAGTCTCAATGCATGGATGAGATGATGGAGTAGAGAGGAGGGGTTTAGATTTAGTAGAAACTGGGGAAACTTTTGAGAAAGGGGGAGTTTATATAGGAAGGATGGGTTCCACCTAAACCAAAATGGAACCAGACTGCTGGCACTTAACATTAAAAAGGTCATAGAGCAGTTTTTAAACTAAGGGCCAGGAGAAAGCCGACGAGCGGAGGAGCACATGGATGGGACAGAGACATCTCTCAGGCCGTGTCCAGACTCAGGGGTTTTTTCCGGAAAAGTAGCCTTTTCCCGAAAAAACTTCTCCTGCGTCCAGACTCAAGCCGCGTTCTTTCGAAATTATTTCGAAAGAACGCGGCTTTTCTTTCGATGGTGGTAAACCTCGTTTCACGAGGAAGAACGCCTTCTTTCGAAAGTCCCTCTTTCGAAAGAAGGCGTTCTACAATGTAAAGAGGCCATCTTCGAAAGAGAGCATCCAGACTCGCTGGGTGCTCTCTTTCGAAAAAGCGGATTTCCTCTATCGAAAGATCCGCCTGCAGTCTAGACGCGATCTTTCAAAAGAAGCCTGCAGTCTAGACATAGCCTCAGGAGAAGGTCTTTTAATAGAGATTCTCTATGTTCTAGTAAAGAGGAGAGGATGGAAGATGATAAAATATGGGTAAGATCAGATGAGACACAATCAAATGAAAAAGAGTCTAACACATCAGGAAATGGCAGACAGATAAATAGTGACACATTTTTAAAGTGCTTATACACAAATGCTGGAAGGCTAAATAATAAGATGGGTGAACTGGAGTGCCTCGTTTTAAAGGAGGATATCGATAGAATAGGCATCACAGAAACTTGTTGGAATGAGGACAATCAATGGAACACAGTCATACCAGGGTACAAAATCTATCGGAAGGACAGAACAGGTCGTGTGGGCGGGGGAAATGTCACTATACGTGAAAGAAAATGTAGAATCAAATGAAATAAACATCTTAAATGAACCAAACTGTTTCATAGAATCTCTGTGGATAGTAATTCCATGCTCTAATAATAAGAATATAGCAGTAGGGATATATTATCAACCACCTGACCAGGACAGTGATAGTTACTATGAAATGGTAAGGGAGATTAGAAAGGCTATTAAAAAAAAGAACTCAAGAATAGTGGGGGATTTCAACTATCCCCATATTGACTGGATACATGTCACCTCAGGACGGGATGCAGAGATAAAATTTCTTGAGACCTTAAATGACTGCTTCTTGGAGCAGCTGGTACAGGAACCCACAAGGTGAGAGGCTATTCTTGATTTAGTCCTAAGTGGAGTGCAAGATCTGGACTACTTGGAAATAGTGACCATAATGCAATAAACGATGGCATTTAATTTCAGAAAGGGGAACTGCACAAAAATGAGCAGCTTAGTCAGAAAGAAATTAAAAGAAGTGGGTTATACCCATGAGAGCTCATGATACCATCTACATGTTTTGTTAATCTTTAAGGTGCTGCTAGACTATTTGTTGTTTTTTAAGTTTTTCCAGTTACAGACTAACTTGGTTACCCCTCTGAAGAAATTAAAAGGTACAGTGACAAAAGTAAAATCCCTGCAAGCTGCATGGACACTTTTCAAAGACACCATAATAGAGGCCCAACTTAAATTTTATACCTGAAATTAAAAAAACACAGCAAGTGAATGAAAAATGTGCTACCATGGCTTAACAACCAAGTAAAAGATTCAGTGAGAGATAAAAAGGCATTGTTTAAAAAGTAGAAGTTAAATCCTAGTGAGGAAAATAGAAAGGAGCATAAACTCTGTCAAATTAAGTGTAAAAATATAATAAGGAAAGCTAACAAGGAGTTCGAAGAACAGCTAGCCAAAAACTCAAAAAGTAATAGCAAAATGTGTTTTAAGTACATCAGAAGCAGGAAGTAATGGTGGAGAAACTAAATGAAGTCTTTGCTTCCGTCTTCACAGCTGAGGATGTTAGGGAGATTCCCAAACCTGAGCCATCCTTTTTAGGTGGCAAATCTGAGGAAATGTCCCAGATTGAGGTGTCAGAGAGTAAGTTTTGGAACAAAATGATAAACTTAACAGTAACAAGTCACCGGGACCAGATGGCATTCACCCAAGAGTTCCGAAAGAACTCAAATGTGAAATTGTGGAACTATTAACGGTGGTTTGTAACCTATCCTTTAGATCAGCTTCTTCACCTAATAACTAGAAGATAGCTAATGTGATGCCAATATTTAAAAAGGGCTCTAGAGATGATTCCGGCAATTACAGACTGGTAAGTCTAATGTCAGTACCAGGCAAATTAGTTGAAACTATAGCAAAGAATAAAATTGTCAGACACACAGATAACCATGATTTGTTGGGGGAAGTCAACATGGTTTCTGTAAAGGGAAATCATGCCTTACTCATCTGCTAGAATTCTTTGAGGAGGTCAACAAATATGTGGACAAGGGGGAACCAATGAATATAGTACACTTAGATTTCCAGAAAGCCTTTGACAAGGTCCCTCACCAAAGGTTCTTAAGCAAAGTAAGTTGTCATGGGCTAAGGGGGAAGGTCCTCTCATGAACTGAGAACTGGTTAAAAGACAGGAAACAAAGGGTAGGAATAAATGGTCAGTTTTCAGACTGGAGAGAGGTAACTAGTAGAATCCCCCAAAGGTCCTTACTCAGACCAGTCATATTCAACCTATTTATAAATGATCTGGAGAAAGGAGTAAACAGTGAGGTGGCAAAATGTGCAGATGATACCAAACTGCTCAAGACAGTTCAGACCAAAGCAGACTGTGAAGAGCTTCAAAAAGATCTCACCAAACTAAGTGATTGGGCAAGAAAATGGCAAATGAAATGTACTGTTGGTAAATGTAAAGTAATGCACATTGGAAAAAATAATCCCAACTCTCCGTACAATATGATGGGGACCAATTTAGCTATAACTACTTAAGAGAGAGATCATGGAGTCTCTGTGGAAAGGTCTCTGAAAACATCCACTTGGTGTGCAGCGGCAGTCAAAAAAGCAAACAGAATGTGAGGAGTCATTAAAAAAGGATAGAGAATATGACAGAGAATATCTTATTGCCTCTATTAAAAACCATGGTGCGCCCACATCTTGAATACTGCGCACAGATGTGGCCACCTCATCTCAAAAAAAAGATCTCTTGGCATTGGAAAAAGTTCAGAAAAGGGCAACAAAAATTCGGAGGGGTTTGGAACGGGTCCCATATGAAGAGAAATGAAAAAGACTGGGACTTTTCAGCTTCAAAAAGGGGAGACTAAGGCGGGATATGATAGAGGTCTATAAAATCATGACTGGTGTGGAAAAAGCAAATAAGGAAAAGTTATTTACTTGTTCCCATAACATAGGGTATGTCTACACTACCTCGTGGAATGAGGAGTAACGGTAGTTCGGACTAGGAAGCCTAGTCCGAACTACCTAGTTCGTACCGCATGTAGCCGCGCGGCACGGGGTTCGAACGAGCAGGGATTTAAAAATGGCGGCACCCAATATGCAAATGAAGCCCAGGAAATTCAAATCCCGGGCTTCATTTGCAAGTGCGGTATGCCTACATTACCCCGCTAGTTCGAACTAGCGGGGTAGTGTAGACATACCCATAGGGACTAGGGGTCATCAGATGAAATGAATAGGCAGCAGGTTTAAAACAAATAAAAGGAAGCTTTTCTTTATGAAGTGCACAGTTAACCTGTGGAACTCCTTGCCAGAGGAGGTTGTGAAAACCAGGACTTTAACAGGGTTCAAAAAGAACTAGCTAAGTTCATGAAGGATAGGTCCATCAATAGCTATTAGCCAGGATGGGTAGGAATGGTATCCTTAGGACTCCGCCAGGGGCTGGGAATGGGGGATGGGCGAGGGATTGCTCGAAAATTCCCTGTTCTGGTCACTCCCTCTGGGGCATCTGGCATTGGCCACTTTCAGAAGAAAGGATACTGGGCTAGATGGACCTTCACTCTGACCCGGTATGGCCTTTCTTATGTTCTTATGACCTCTCATTCATGGGCCTAATTTGAGGGGGGGAGCCGTGTTAGTCTGTTTCAGCAAAAACAACAAGGAGCCCAAGGCACCTTAAAAATTAACAAAGGGCATAAGCTTTCCTGAGCTGCAGCTCATATTGTCAAATGCACGGAGTGAAAGGATCGGAGGGCAGGAATATAGACATACACCTGCATCCCACATTACCTTGCTATGACTTTATTTACACCAGATTTCTTTCCCCCCTTCATTTTGTAAAACTCCAGTTAGATCCTTGCCTTTTTGAAAAGCTCCAACCTCTAGGACACATGTTTCTTAGGCCATGTCTACACTACGAGAGACGGTTGAATGTATTAAGGTCGATTTCTTACCACCTGATTTTGTACAGTCGAAAGTCCTTGTCCTCACTGAGCTAAACACACTTCCCGTAAGGTAACTCCAGTTTATGAGACCCTGTTTTGAGTCACGATCACTTTGTCAAACTTCAGCTGTTTGGGCTGCAGTTTTCCATGCCGGGCGTCAGCCTCGGGCTGAATTTTTTTGGGGGAAAGTTTCAGCCGCAGTGGTTCAACCATTTCCAAGAATGAGACAAGAGAAGAAGGCATGGAAGAATTCGTACAGCTGCCTGCTTTGGAGCAAGGATTTGCCATTTGGGAGGAGGGGTATGGGGATGTCAGGGATGTGTCCTCCCTGGGAAGAACCACCCACATTTGGTCAAGTTATAACCCCTTGGGAAAAAATATCTCAGCGTGCAGGTACCCAGTAGAGACCGTTAAAGATTTTGGCTGCACTGAGCACGCTCCAGCCTAGGGCTGCAGAGGCTGAGATGCCTTGTCTATGCAATTGCACCTCCAGGCAGCTGTGGGGCAGTGTAGTGCTGAGTCGGGGAGCTGAGAGCAGGGAGACTGTCCACCTCTTCTCTTAGGGCTCCCCCTGTTGGTGCTCAGGCAGCGTGCAGGATGGGGCAACTTGACTGAGATGTGGAAGAGACCGGAGCCAGACTGAAAGGGAATGGGAGAGGGCCAAGTAGGACAAGGTGCCTCGGACTGCAAGCTGGGAGCTTGTCTTCACTACAGGGAAGATGGAGGCTGCTGCGATCCATCTTCCAGAGTTCGATTTAGTGGGTCTAGTAAAGACCTGCTAAATCAAACTCAGAGGGCACCGTCATAGGTGCTGGTACTCCTGCAAGGAGTAAGGGAAGCCAGTGGGAGTGTTTGCTCCTGTCAACCTCCTGCTGTGGGGACAGCGGGGAAACTTGAATTAAGGTATGTCAATTCTAGCTATATAATGAACACAGCTAGAATCATGTATCTTACTTTGACCTTCCCCTGTAGTGTAGACCTGGCCTGGGAGTGGAGCTGGAGGCAGGGATTAGTTAGTCAATTCAGGGAGATTAGTACAAGGAGCAGGGGTAGGGGCAGGGAGAGGGGCAGGCTGGGGATCAGAGGCGGAGGGGTGGCTAATCACGGGAGCCTAATTCCACTTTCAAAACCTGGAGCAAATTTCTGAGTCTCACCTATCCTGTGCTGTCAGTGAATCTCTGTGAAACCCACTGCCCTAGGGTGTCTCTCGCCTTCCGCTAATGCATGCCCCCCTAAAAGATGACAACCTACTGCTGCTGCCTCGGTGAATCCGCATGGCAGAAGTCGGTACTGTGCATCTAAAGGTTCCAACGCTGCTGCGGATCTGTCTGGGTGCCATGGGATCCCCCACGAGAGACTTTCTGGGGTTTCAATTCAGGCTGTGTCACGTATCCGCAGGAGGGCAGTCAAATGCAGGTTGCACAGGCAATCTGGATTCTGCCATTTCCTGAGGTTGGCTGTGCACCTTCCCTGTCCTTGTACCACGGTTTGCGATGCAGTCAATAGCCCAGTCTGACCAAGTAGAATTATAAAGGGATCCTATTCTCCATTAGAAATGCTAGCCAAAGGGATTTTTTTAAAAGCACAGAAAGAAAACAACTCTCCTTTTCACTTAATAATTGCACTTTGGTAATCTAGAAGTGCACAGAAGATGTGTGTGGAGCTGGAAAAGCAGATACTTCAACAGGTGCAAAAAAACATAAACTCCTCTAAAACCCACCTTTTAACCTTAAGTACTGAATCCAAACAATGCCTCTCCAATTGCTCTTCACAGTGCACTCCGAAACCTTTAATTACTGCTGTAAAATCTCATGCCATGCTCAGCCCAGCCGCGGCTGTTGATCTTGAAATGCTTACCGCTGCACTTCACACTTCCTCTCGGAAATTAAGTCTCTACCTGTTAAAGCCAGGTTACAAGCCGGCTTTATGGAAGGGTTTATCTTACAGGCGGGGAAAGACTTTTTTGTTGCTTGTTCGCGAGAGCCACTGGGAGAGATGGTTTCGTGCGAGAAAGGGCCGGATGTGAATATTGTTCTTCTGACTGAGTAGCAGCTTACTTCATAAGTAGCTTCATTAACTTTAACAGGCCCACTCGGCAAAGGCTGGATAATCACTTTGCAATCTAGTCCAGAGCAAGGATTAACACATGGTAGGGAGGGATGCAGTCTCTTGTTTTCTGGTCTCCTTGCAGCTGTAGGAAAGGCACCCGGCTGCTCTAGGTGTATAATAGGGAAGAGAAGATGTGGACAAAGGGGAGAGAATCCAGACGGTAGCGGCCAAAAGGATAAAGGGTCTAGAAAACCCAACCTCTGCGGGAAGGGTCTGATCGGAGGAACCCAAAACTGAGGGGCTGTGTCTAGACTGGCAAGTTTTTCCGGAAAATCAGATGATTTTCCGGAAAAACTTGCCAGCTGTCTACACTGGCCGCTTGAATTTATGCAAAAGCACTGACGATCTCCTGGAAAATCATCAGTGCTTTTCCGGAAAAACTATGCTGCTCCCGTTCGGACAAAAGTCTTTTTCCGAAAGCCTTTTGCCCGAAAGGGCCAGTGTAGACAGCGTAGTTCTGTTTTCCGCAAAAAAGCCCCGATCGCGAAAATGGCCATCGGGGCTTTTTTGCGGAAAAGCGTCCTGCCAATCTAGACGCGCTTTCCCGAAAATGCTTTTAACGGAAAACTTTTCCGTTAAAAGCATTTCTGGAAAATCATGCCAGTGTAGACGTAGCCAGGGGGAAGGCCTATAACAGCCTTCGCATATGGAAAGGCCTGTTATAAAGAGGACTTGTGATGGGTTGTTCTCCATGTCCTGTAATGGACAAGAGGAGATGGGTTTCATCTACTGCAAGGGAGATGGAAGTTAGGCCTCTGGAAGGGGCGGAGCCAAAGCCAAAGCTCCTCCCTCTTCCTAGCTCCTGATGACCTGGGTGAAGGGGAGAGGGGAATATAACAACTCTGTGGAGCTTGTTTCTCCCGGGGGCTGAGATAGCACTGGAATGGCAAATTGGGGCCAAGGACCAGCCAACGGGAATGAGCCACTACTATATGGGATAAGGTTGGCCAAATCTAAGATCCAAGCCATAGGTATAAGGATATGGGACGGTTTGTAGAGGGAGGGGTTATCCCAGCGGCGGGGGCGTCCACGTCTGCCCGGTGAGTTGGCAAATCAGTAGAGCGAGAAGGCGTAAAAAGGAAGATCTCAACTTTCCACGAAGAGGCTCAGACTCTTGGTAGAATCGGCCCCTCTTTCCGCTCTGACCACCTCTTAATTCCGGACATGAACTAACTCAGACTTCTGAGTTTCAGGAGATGCGACGGCGGAGGGAGTTGTCCGGTTACTTGCGCTGTCTCAACCTCGGTCCGTTACGATCCCTCTCACCACAGTATCTGGGCCCCTCGCTACTTCTAAGCGTAACCCGCAGGAGAGGGGGCTATGCCCATCTTACAGCTGGGGAACTGAGAAACGGAGGCTAAGGGCCAGATTTTCAAAGGTGCCTAAACACTTCTGAAAATCCCCGTCGGCACCTACCTATTTCGTTCGCTGCCAAAGTAACGTTGAAAACGTGGCCTGGGTGACATGCCTAAGGTTACATGGGAACACTGTGGCAGAGGATTGATTTGAACCCAGCTCTCATGGGTCCCACGTGAACACCCCCGCCGTTGGGTCCACTTTTCCACTCAGCTCGCAGGCAAGCTTGCAGCGGTGGCTTTGTGAGACTCCCAGCCCCCTTGCCCCATGAGGGTGTGACACGAGGACCGGATTTCTCCTGTGACCGTCTTTGGCCCAGTCAAACAAAACACCCACTCTGCTCGTTTCCATGGGAGAAACACAGTGACACTTATGCATGTAACGGGCTACGATTCCCTTATAAGGTGAATAAGCTGGAAGTGCCACAGAGCAATGCACTGGGCATTGTGTTTGGATGCTTCTGGGAAGAAGAAATCAGGCACAGCTCTTAGCTCTGTGGAGCACCGGGTGTGAGCAAACCACAGCCCAGAAATTGCCTTGCTGAGATCTGATATGGGTGACTCAACGGCCTGGCATACGGCTGTCCAGGAAGTGAGAGCTCTGCTTTTGGACTACCTGGGCGGGGCTGCAGCATAAGTTAGTGACTGGGGGAAGTACAATGTATATTTGCAGCAGCTAAGGCCTAATGCAGGGAAACCCTTCGGCAGAGGAGCAATCCTCCAGTGCAACTACTCACACGCCCCATGGGAGGTTTAGGGGTTTCGGTAACCAGGTTTGGTTCTTTAAAGGATTTGAAACCGCAAACAGAGGAATACTTCTTCTTAGGGTGAAACAAAGATTTTTATTTTTCTATTTACTTTATAATTAATTTCCATTTAAATCAATTCACTATCTTTGATTCTTTTAAGACAGTGTAATATACAAATAAAAAGTAGAAAAACAGTACAGTTAAAAACCAAGAAATAATAACTCCTCCTACAGATCTACCCTCCAGATTTACCTTTAAACAATTTGTGGAGTTATCAAATATATAATGCTCACGTTAAGAAAGATAGAAGCACTGGTTAGATTCAGGAGATATTCTCTTCTTTACGTCTTCCCTTTTTTGGATTTTTCGTTGCAACTTACGACCGGTGTTGTTCCCCTTTCGGAGCTTATGTGCAGCAGCGAGATTCAGCGCCGGGGAGGGAGCCCTGGTTGATCAGACCTGGCTTTTTCGGATTCGCAAGGCGTCCGCTCTTGATCTGTTCCGTCCAACCTTATGCACCCTGTTTGAGTATTTCGGTATTCCGCCACTCGCCTGACAACTGCGGACGTTAGATTTTTGTGGTCTCATTCTGCCCTTTCAAAATTTTCGTCTGCTCCATTTGGGGTAATCAGCACTTTGGTGCGTATTGCAGTCTGAGTTACTTACTTCCCTAAAAGCGGGGAAACTGTTGGTCATCCAATCAAATTTTGTGAAACTGTTGGTCATCCAATCAAAGTTTGTTTTTATCTTACATCTCCTGTATCTCACAATGCTGCTTTTCCTTTACACTTACAATTAAACTGGTTTTCATTTGACATATTCTGGGTTGGCCTCAACACCTTCCTTTCACAAGGGGCGGTGGGGAGTTTAGGGGTGAAAGGGGGAGCTGCAGGAGCCTGATCTGTTCCTGCAACCTGCAGAGGGCTCCTCAGAGCCCACCTACCAGCCGGTGTGGGTAAGAGCATCCCTTAGAGTCTGTCGTTTAAAGTCACAGGGGAGTGAAGTGAGCTTACGTCTTGTCAAGACTCCTTGGTGTGTAACTTTTATGAACTTAGTCTCCCACATGTGAGAGAACGGCCACATTGGGTCAGATCAAAGGTCCCTCTAGCCCAGTGTCCTGTCTGCCGACAATGGCCAATGCCAGGTGCTCCAGAGGGAATGAACAGAACAGGGAGTCATCAAGCCATCCCTCCTCTTTTGTCCATTCCCAGCCCCGACAAACCGGCTAGGGACACCATTCCTACCCATCCTGGCTAATAAGCCATTGCTGGACTGATCCTTCATGAATGTATCTAATTCTTTTTTGAACCCTTTTAGAGGCCTGACTTTTGCAACTTCCTCTGGCAAGGAGTTCCACAAGTTGACTGTGCATTATGTGAAGAAATACTGCCTTTTATTTGCTTTAAACCTGCTACCTATTCATTTCATTTGGTGACCCCTAGTGTTTGTGTTATGGGAACATGTAAATAACTTTTATTTTTCTACTTTCTCCACACCAGTCATGACTTTATAGACCTCAATCATATCCCCCCCTCAGCCACCTCTTTCCCCATGCTGCAAAGTCCCAGTCTTATTAATTTCTCCTTATATGGTCGCCCTTCCAAACCCCTATTTTTGTGCTCATAGACATCTGAAGCAGCAGCTCTGAGTGGATCGGGGTTTAAATTAACACCACTTTACTCATACCTAAGTTTGGCCCTATGCAGTTAAGTACCGTAAATCAATACTTACAAGAGGCTCCATTTTGCTGCCACTTAAGTCCACGGCTGGCCGCCTACTGATTTCGGAGTGCACATTCACGTCACACTTCAAAAAACAACCCTCCCCCCCCACTTGATCCAGGCTACCAGTATATTTGAGGAAGCAGGCAAAGACTATCTCATCTGTCATATCCATTGAGTGTACACACCTGGGATTAACAGATGGCCGCTGGCTGTCGTTGCTGATCTAAACACATACAACAATCTGGCAGCAGGAACCTGGTTCTGAAAGAGCAGATTTGCAGCCGAATGGTCGGCAAGTAACCTAGTACGTCTCTGAGCAATCGGTGGCGTTCTCGTTACAGACCTCTTCCCGTTTTAGGGGTGCCACGCAGCTGACGTGACCTAAAACAGTGCACGCTCGTGAGTATTCTGCCTTCTCTTTCCCAAGATGTGGAGTTTAGGAACCCCAGCGAGTCCTGACCCTGCCTGCCTGTGAATTAGCATCGCTTGGGTGGGTGATTTTACCTACCTCTAATACAGCATTGTGATGAGAAGATCTCACAGTGATTTACAAAGAGGTCAGGGTCATTAGCAGCATCTTCAAGATGGGGAAACTGAGGCAGGGGGAAAGGAGGTGACTCCATGCACTGGCCTCTCCTAAGGCATGGCCCCACAACCACAGTGATGGGTGCGGTCTCTGTGGTAGCCACCCCCGGGAGAGGACCCAGCTGCTTTGTTTAGGTTGTAAGTTCTTTAGATCATCTTATGGTTCTGCATTTGTACAGCGCCTAGCGCCAGGACGGGGCTTGCCAGGCCTTGCTGTGCTAAAATTCGCTGTCATAATCTAATGCCCAGAAAATGAGGCTCCTTTCTGCATGGCCTCCCTGAGAAAGGAGAGAAGAGTAAAACCATGAAAAAGGGGAAGCATATACACAGGGGAAATCAACAGACCCCTCTGTTTACGGTGAAACTTCTCTGCTATGTGATGCTACAGATACAGGGGGGAGAGCAAACAGCTCCTCCAAGCACCCGCCCACAGCTCCCTGCCTGGCAAGACCAGAGAGGAGGGGGCCTCACAGAGGTAGCAGAGCAATTTAGTGCGGTCAGGGTTCAGGTAGTGCCCATGTGGAATATTCTTTCATACGGAGACCTTCCTGGATTATTCAAATCCGTCCGGGAACAAGATCAGGGCCCCCAGAGAGGAAACCCTACGTCCTCCCTGGCGACACGCATCCGCAGATGCGTTTGCGGATTATCCGCAGGTCATTTTGGCAGATACAGAAGCGGATACCAGTTTTCGGAGCCGGGCAGGACTCTATAAATCCATGCTCCTCACCTTCATGCAGGAGGCTGGGCCAGCATTTTTTTAGGACGAAGGGCCGGATTTTCCTCGGGTGCAGAAAGCCTCCGGCAGCGTCCTCAATTCTAAACAACTGGGCTGACGCGCCCAGGCAATTGCATCTGACTAGGCCCACCTTTGTGGAGCCATGTTTGCTGGCTACCACCGTGTCTGACGCTGAGTGAGCGAGAGCCCTTCGGAGCTGCGTACGGGAGTCGGCCGCTAGAGCTAACGAGCTGAGTGGCAGCAGACTCCCGTCGGTAGATTACGCCCCACCCCCTGTACCTCATCTGTGACCGGGGCCATCCTTAGTATGTCTGGGGCCCTACGGAGGACGACGAAACCGGGGCCCCTTATGCCGGACAGCAGCCGGGAGGGATGGGTGAATTTTTAGCGATGTGATTTTATACTCTTCAGCAACACACGCATTAAATATTTCAAGCAGATTTGAAACGAAGGTCCCGTCGAGGAACGCAGTACATTCAGAAACTGGCCGTATAGCCCTGCGGTTGACAAATGCCTGTAAAATGGCTTCATTGTCACATGAACGGCTCTTTCACAGGCTCCGTGGGCCGCTAACAGGCCTGGCCGGCTTCGTCACTTTTAAGTTAACTAGATCGTCTCCAGAGGCACAGAGCAGATGGGTGGATACTAGGACCCAGCGGTGCTCCAGATTTTCAGGTGCCCTACACAGCTGTGTATTCTGCGTACGGGTAAGGACGGCTCTGTCTGTAACAGACACCGGCCCATGGGGGTCACAGATGAATCTTTCGGCTCACTGCTGGGGCGTGGAGGGAGTTTCAAAAGCGCCAGAGGGCATCAACGGCCCTGAGCTCCTAAATCCATCCGGCCCTGATAAAAATCATAGAATGATAGAATAGTAGGACTGGAAGGGACCTCGAGAGGTCATCGACTCCAGTCCCCTGCCCCCATGGCAGGACCAAATACTATCTAGACCATCCCTGATAGACATTTATCTAACCTGCTCTTCAATATCTCCACAGATGGGGATTCCACAACCTTCCTGGACAATTTATTCCAGAGTTTGACCACCCTGACAGTTAGGAACTTTTACATAATGTCCAACCTAAACCTCCCGTGCTGCAGTTTAATTGCTTCTTGTTCTAGCCTCAGAGGCCAAGAGGAGCAAGTTTTCTCTCTCCTCCTCATGACACCCTTTTAATACCTGAAAATCTCCCTCCCGACTTCGTTTCCAAGGTCGCCCTTCATGCAGCGGAGAGACCTGGGGGTTGTTGATGTGCTTCGGGCATATGGGCAAACGAAAGCAGCATATGGGCCCGCAGGAAGCAGTCCAGGGCGAAGTTAAACAAGCCATTGGGAGCACTAACACGAAAGGCAAATAAGAGCTGAGTAATAGAGCAGCGTTTGGGGCTTATGTTAGCTCAGCGCCGTGAGAGGTTAGAGCATGTTAGCCAAGGAGAGGCGAGGGGGGGGGGACGACTATGTTTTCAGGCCGCATAGAAGACCATTCAGGATGATTATTCTGCTCGGCGTGTAGTTCAGGAGGGCAGAGGTCTCCTCGCTCCCAGGGGGGAGCTGGCCCCTTTGGCCAAATCCAGGAGGGAGGCTCCGATGGGGGGCTGTGAAGGGGGAAAGCAGCGCCCCCTGTAGGCTGTGAGGAAGCAAAGCAATAGGGAATCCCTGCTTGGCCCAGCAGGAGAGAGGTCAAGGGGCGGAGAGGCCAAAAGGGCCACGCGAGGGTCGGGTTTTCACAGCCCGGGAACTGTTGGAAACACCGTGACCGGCTCTGCGGTGTGGGGGGAAAAGCTGGAGGGGGTGCACACGGGGGGGAGGCAAATCAAAGCATTTTCGCTGCACTCTCCCCCCACAGGTTGGGCTCCACTTGGATACTCAATGCTGACGTTTTAAAATTAACACAATGGCCACCCTCCTTTAGAGTTGCCAGATACTTTCACACGAAATGCCAAACGTGGCGGGGAAAAAACTGATTGAGCAAAAAAAAAAAAAAAAAAAAAAAAACAGGCCCTGTGCCTTTAAAAGTCCGAGAAAAACAGAAAATACCAGACATTTTACATGTCCGGTACTTTCTGTTTTTTTTTACCAGAGGCCACAAATACCGGATTGTCCGGGTGAAAACCGGACACCTGGCAATCCTACCCTCCTTATTCCCCACCCTCATTCTCTGTCCCACCCGCAGCCCCCAACTCATCCTCTCTCTCTAGCCCCACTGTGCCCCCAACTTTCTTTCTATCAACCCCCAACTCTTCCTACCCACCTCTCCCCGCCCAGTCCTCCTGCTGCCTCTGTCTCCTCACACCTCCCCTCCGCACCAGGCTGGATGGTACGCGGCTGCACCCCCTGCTGGATGCACATGGTGCTCTCCCCCTTGCCATGCTGCAGGGTGCAAAGGTGACTTCATCTCCCACTTGGCTTTAGCGCAGGGAGAGCCGGAGGCCGGAGCGGCTGCACCTCTCTACATCCAGCAAACGTTTTGTCTGCGGGAACTGTAGAAAATCGGGGGCCACAGGGACAAAGGAACCCCCATCCCTGGAGTGAGGGGGGGGAATTATTGCCTGGATGCCCCCATACAGTCATACCATCCGCAAGGGGAAGCGAAGGTCCTGTCTTTTTGCACCCTCCAGGGGCCAGAAGAAGTTACACGGGTGTAGGCGCCCTTACAGTCCCCTCTGGACTTGGCCCAGTGTCTTTAACCAAGAGCACACTAATAATAAAACAAAACTCTTCACTTGGGTTTCTCCCATTGCTAGCGGGGCAACCGTTCAACAAACTATTAGTCGGCGGGCAAGTTCCTCAGCGGCAGCAGTGCGGCCTAGTGGTGAATTAGCCTGGCCCTCAAGAGATGGACTTTCTGTTCCCAGCCCTGTTGTTTTGGGGGAGAGGGTATAAGTTACCTCACTTCTCCGGGCCTCCCGTCCCCCGTCGGTGAGACAGGCGTAACGGTGCTGGTTGTCTTTGCCGAGTGCTTTGCGATCTACTGAGGAAAAGTGCTCCGGTTTGATTGTAACGCCTGGAGGTCAGAGGGAGGAAACAGAGAAAGAAAAAAGCAAACACCCGTGAGAGGAGGTTTGGAAGAGTGTGGCTGTCTCCGCGCCATGCCCAGGTCTACGTAACGCCATTCAGAAGTCCAACACAGCGCGGGTAACAAGGGCGGCCCGTATGCTAGGCAAGGGAAGGCCTTGCCTTTCCAAACTGCCAGGCATGGCTCCACCCACATGCCATCCCCAGAGTGTTGCTGACCCCAGCATCTGCCCTCCTCATGCTCCGGGCTGGATAGTACAAGGCTGCACCCCCTGCTGTGGTGTGGTGTGTGTGGGGAGGGAGGGCGGAGCCTAGGCAGAAGGGGTGGGGTTTCAGGCAGGGCTGTGGGATTGCCTCCGCTAGCCCTACTTTCACCCACCGCCCATGACCGGCAACCATGGGCTTCCGATTGGATGTGGATAACAGATTTGCATGGAGATGCGATACCTCCATTCCCTGGACTGGCAGGTACCTGACTATATTTCATAGCTATTTCATCCCAAAAGGGAGCACGAAGCTCACCTAGTCTGACCTGCTAGGCACCAGCCTAGAACTGGGGAAATTCCATGCTCCGCCACCGACTTCCAGCATGTCCTTGGGCAAATCACTTAATCTCTCAGTGCTTCAGCTTCTCATCTGGATGAGGGGGATAACAGCCATGCCCTGCTCCACTGGGACGTCGAGAGGAGGAATACATTAAAGACAGCGGAGCTCTTTGAGAGCTTTGCCGAACTGCGCACAAGGGAAAGTTGAAGTCAATACAAAACTTTACCTCCAGGGAACAAAGTCAGACCTGCCCCAACGGCTTGGCACAATCTCATTGGCAGTGCACCGGGTCGTGCTCAGACATGCATTTGCCTTTGTGTGTGCATCTGGATCATTTGCACAGGGAAGTGACTGTCCACCACTTTGTGCACTCAAGCACTAGATTTGCACGAGCAATTGTGTCTGTGCAAGCGCACAAATGCTTGGGCTGGAAATCCATGGCAGCCAGGTATAAAAATGTCCCCCCTGTGTGTGTCTGTTAGAACACCCGGCGCTGACGAGTCAGTACGGCCCCAGGCAAATGACCTTCGCTAATTGGCGGCATGCCGGATTGAACTAGAAAATGTAACCCAAAAGGCAGAGCACCCAAGTCACTGTACGGCTACTCTGCTGCTTTTTCGTGGAAGAGGCGATGCAAACGGTGTGCTCATTTGCATATCGTCTTCCAATTCTTTTTGTGGAAGAGGTTTTGCCGCTAAAAAGTGCTGTGTAGACGGGGCCCTTTGTCGGGACAGCCCCCTTTTTCGCAAGATCCCTTATTCCCCAAAAATCAGGGGTTACAGGATCTTGCGCAAAAGGTTTTTTTTTTTCCTGAATGGCCCCGCCTACACGGCGCTTTTTAGCAGCAAAACCTCTTCCACAAAAACAATCGGAAGACGATATGCAAATGAGAGCGCCGTTTTGCATCGCCTCTTCCGTCAAAAACACGGCAGCGTAGACAGAGGCTCAATCATAGAATCCCAGGGCTGGCAGAGACCCTAGGACAGTGGTCCCCAACACGGTGCCCGCAGGAGCCATGGTGCCCGCGGGGGCATTTGTGGGCGCCCGCTAAGTGCTCGGGGCTGGCCTGGCCCCGGGCATGTGGCGCATGAATGGTGCCGGAGCCGGTCCCCGGCACGCGGCGTTTGGGGGGTACCGGCCCCGGGCGCGCAGCACTTGGGGGGGGCGCCGGCCCCAGGCGCACAGCGAATTGGCCGCCCGCGCTCCGGGCGCGCGGTGCTTATGGGGGGTCGCCGGTTCTGGGTGTGCGGCCCTTGGAGGGGCCCCCGGGCGTGTGGCGCATGGGGGGGCCTCGCCCCCAGGGAACACAGCTATGGGGGGGCCCTGCCCCCACTCCCGCCCCCTGCCTCCCGCCCCTGGGTGCGCAAGTGTCCCCGCCCTTTGGCGCCCGGCAGGCGAACAGCCACGGCCCCTGGTGCCCGGCAGCCTCAAATGGTTGGGGACCACTGCCCTAGGAGGTCAAGTCCAGCCCCCTGCCCAAAGCGGGACCAATCCCAACTCAATCAACCCAGCCAGAGACAAAATCATCCAAGCCAGGGAAGTGAATCCGGACCCCTGCCATACGACGGGGTGTTAACCTTTGGAACCCCGACTGCGGTCACGTGACCAGGACAAGGCAATAAAGTTTCCGTTGATTGCCGGGCCTAGTGCTGTGTGTGTGTGTGTGTCACACCCTTGTTGCGGAGGAGGGGGCCTGTTTCCCTCCTCAGAGCGGAGGCTGCCCAGGCTGAGAGGAACAGGTGTGCGGCGGGACGGAGAGGCGTGTGCATGGATGCAAGAGGGGCACTGGGGTTGAACATTTCTGAAGGGAGAGGATTTCTGAGGGGACTGGCATGCCGGCAGAGGGGTGGCCTTGAGACAGAATCCGGCCCTCGGAAAAGGAGGGGGAATGAGGAATTTTCCTCAGTCAGGTAAATACGTAAATACGTTCCTTTTCTGCATTGCCTTAAAAAAGGCAATTGTCGGTCACTCGGAGAGCCTCTTTCCTGTGCCAGAGAGGGGGAAAGCAGATTCAGCCTCAACAGGAGCCTGGCCAGGCGAGTTTGCTTTTAAGGCATGTCAGGGAAGTTGTCCAAAAGAGAATTTTACTTGTCAGAAAAATGAGGAGCAATCCGCCGTGTTCCCACAGCCTGGCCCACGCCAGGGCTATATTTCGAAACAACCCCACGCAGGTCGAATGTATCAGCGGCGCGTCCACACGGCCAAGCCGGTTATGTCGCGCTCACGGCCGCCAGAGCCGAAAACTGCACGTCGGCTTTTCCTCAGGAATCACGCAATTTCCGAAAGAGCGATTTCGACATAGCGGTTGTATGGCTGCGCAGGTGCCGCTCTTTCGGAATGACGACTCCCCAGAGTCGTTCAAGTAACGACTTCCCAGCGCACCCTGGGGCTGTATGTCCGAGGGAACGCGTCCACCTTCCCGGAGTCTGCCTTGGACTCCTTTTGAGGCTTCCCCTTCTCATTTGAGGACAATTTAGAATTTGTTCAATTGGGAGTTATTAAGTTGAATTTAGTCATTTCGAACTAGTGTCCTAGTGTAAACATGGCCTAACCATGCCCTCTGTGTGCGGAATAAATTTTGTTATGTGCACCAAAGCATATGCAGATGGGCACCACTTTTGGGATTTCAGACCTCACATTTAGAATCCTAGAATCCCAGGGCTGGAAGAGACCTCAGGAGTCATCGAGTCCAGCCCCCTGCCCACGGCAGGACCAATCCCAACTAAATCAACCCAGCCAGGGCTTTGTCAAGCTGAGACTTAAAAACCTCTAGGGAGGGAGGTTTATTTATTGTCTTACAGCCAGAGGGCCTGCTTCCCTGTAAACCTGCCACTCAGCTAGTCTTTCATGCCAGCGCTGGGTGGGGGCCAGATGCTACCGCAACCCACTGGCGAAGTGGGTGCAACAGGTCCCCTTCTGTACCCCATTCACTAAGCATCTGAGTCCGGTGCAGCCCCAGGTCGAGAGATTTGATGCTAGAGCTACGGCATCTCGTGCTTTCAGCTCAGGAAGTAGCCAGTACCCCAGGATCAAGTGACAGTCATGTTTAAAAACAGTCATGTAAAAAATCCTGATAATATTTTACACCCTCTGTGTCGTGGGGTAATCGACTCCACAGGGTGCAGGGTAATAGTGCAGGCGTTCCAGAGAAGGGTCACGGATAGCTTCAGACCGCACCTCTTGAGGTGTGACCAAAGACCTAGACAACGTTGGGTGATCATCCAGACGGCCCCTGGAAGACGTGGGAGCAGACATCGCCCACAAAAGCCGAGGGCTAGCAAAACCCAATCGTTATCATAGAATCATAGACTCATTCAGCTAGTAGAGATCTCAGAAGTCATCAAGACCAGCCCCCTGCCCAAAGCAGGACCAATCCCAACTAAATCACCGCGTTTCAAGAAAGACGTGGAGAAATTGGAGAGGGTCCAGAGAAGAGCAGCAAGAATGATGAAAGGTCTAGAGAACATGAGCTATGAGGGAAAACTGAAAGAATTGGGGTTGTTTAATTTAGAAAAGAGAAGACCAGGGGGGACATGAGAGCCGTTTTCAGGTATCTAAAAGGGTGTCATAAAGAGGAGGGAGAAAACTTGTTCCTCTTGGCCTCCGAGGATAGGACAAGACACAATGGGCTTAAAGGGCAGCAAGGGAGGTTTAGGTTGGACATTAGGAAAAAGTTCCTACCTGTCAGGGTGGTGAAACACTGGAATAAATTGCCCAGGGAGGTTGTGGAATCCCCATCACTGGAGATATTTAAGAGTAGGGTAGAGAAATGTCTATCAGGGATGGTCTAGACAGTATTTGGTCCTGCCATGGGGGCAGGGGACTGGACTCGATGACCCCTCGAGGTCCCGTCCAGTACTAGTATTCTATGATTCTAAATTATCCCAGCCAGGACTGTGTCAAGCCGAGACTTACAAACCTCTAGGGATGGATATTCGACCCCCTCTCTAGAGAACCCATCCCAGTGCTTCCCACTCTCCTAGGGAAATAGTTTTTCCTAATGTCCAACCTACACCTCTGCCATGTGGAATATGGCTGGCCTATTCCACACAGATCCCATGTGGTCCAAGACGGAGAGTCAGCCAATCCATGGTTTTGCTAACTGGACCTAACACAAAGCAAAAGAGATTCTGTCTGGGTGCGTCTATCCTGGGGTGGGCAAAAGGACCGCTGTGGGCTGAACCTGGCCTGCCATGTGGGTGGATCCGGCCCTGCCACGGAGGCCCTGCCAATTAGGGCCTGGGGATAGGAGAGGATGGAGATTTTCCTTTGCCCTGTCCCCACCCTGCAAGGAGCGCACGGCACATAGAAGCACCTGGCTGGGCGGAAGGAGACTTTGAGAGCTCCCTGATTGGCCTTAGGGCAGAAGGGGGAGCACGGGAAGTCTCCCCCCACAGCCAGGGTCATGGGCGCCGAGGGGGAACTTTTGGGGGCTGGCAAAGGTACTCCTCCACCCCAGATTGAACACTGTTTGTGGGTGGGGAAGCAGGAAAGTATCCTGGCCCCGCCTCTTCTGTTTCAGGCCCCGCCCCTTCTGGTGCAGCCTGGGGCCACTTCAAAAATTTATGAAGAGGCACTGAGCAAAAAATGATTGCCCTCCCCCCATCAACACAGCAGGACTTAACTCAAAATAAGCGACGCAAATGGAGCAACATCAATTGCGTAGCTTATTTCAGAAGAGTTTATTTCGAAATTGGGAGCATCGACACAGCACTGATTTCTAAGTACAGCCCGCGTCCCCCGACGTCCCTGACTCCTCGTAGAATGAGGGTTACAGGCGTCGGCGTAAGAAGTCCTCCAGCTTGACAGTATTTCGACTATTTCGAAATAACTACTGCCGGCTGTGTAGACGTGGGCTACGTTATTTCGAAATAACGCTGCTGTGTAGATGGACCCTCTCCGAGGAGACGTTTACTGTTGTTCCGGTGGGAGTGACTTTTGGCACCGCGCTTTCGTGTAAGAAAGCGTCAAAGGTGCCGATTGTTCTGTAGAGGGTCAGCACGTACCGTACGGTACTGAAAGAAAGAGGAAAAATAGGCTATTTATTATCACAGAGGAAGATTGGTGCTGTGATGAAAACACAGACCAAAACTCCCCAGACAATTACTGGTTCTGTCACAGACTCCTCAGGTGTGATCCTTAGCAAGTCCTTAATCTCTCTGGGCCTTTTCGCCGCTCAAACTCATCCGAAGAAGTGGGTTGTGCCCATGAAAGCTCATGAGACTATATGGCAACGTCTACACTGGCATGATTTTCTGGAAATGCTTTTAACGGAAAAGTTTTCCGTTAAAAGCATTTTCGGAAAAGCGCGTCTAGATTGGCAGGACACTTTTCTGCAAAAGCACTTTTTGAGGAAAAGCGTCCGTGGCCAATCTAGACGCGCTTTTCCACAAAAAAGCCCCGATCGTCATTTTCGCGATCGGGGCTTTTTTGCGGAAAACAAATCTGAGCTGTCTACACTGGCCCTTTTGCGCAAAAGTTTTTCGGAAAAAGAGTTTTGCCCGAACGGGAGCAGCGTAGTATTTCCGCAAAAGCACTGACAATCTTACATGGGATCGTCAGTGCTTTTGCGGAAATTCAAGCGGCCAGTGTAGACAGCTGGCAAGTTTTTCCGCAAAAGCAGATGATTTTGCGGAAAAACGTGCCAGTCTAGACACAGCCTATGTGTATTGTAGCGGGTTCACTCACTTTTTCCGCACGGCTTCTCCCCTCAGGGTGGCTTTTGGGGGAAGTAGCTGGCTGTTCCGCCACCAACGTGCCCCTTTTGGGTGTGGTGTTTGGTTTTCGGGGCACGGCCTCCGTTCTTAGTCCACACCCGCTTCCGGCAGGAGTCACTGCTGTTCTTTAGTCCAGGGTCCACCCTGCTCCCTAGGACCCCCAGTTCTTCTGCCCCGGGAACACCCAGTTCCCTCCACGCCGTCCCAGCCTCAGTGGCCCACTGCCAGTCCCTTAATAACCCCTCCGGGCAGACCGCAGTATCTCCAGGCCCCTCCTCCCTGGCTACAGCCTGGGGCTTCCCTGGCTCAAGTGCCCCGTCTACCGCAGCTGCCTCCATGCTAGCCACGGCTGCCTCCTTCGCAGCCCGGCCTTTTGGGGCTGCCTCCCTGCTAGCCCCGGCCCTTCGTGACTGCCTCCTTGCAGCGCTGGGCCTCAGGCCGGGTAGCCTGGGTTCATCCTGCCATAGCCTCCCCAGTCCTGCCCTCTTCCAGGGAGCCTCTTGCTTCCCCGGCCATCAGGTCTCCACTGCTCTCCCTCTTCTCCTCCGAGGAGCTGTTCTTATTGCCTCCAGCTGGACCATCCGCATTTGCCGCAGCTGGGCTTCCCCTGACTCCCTAGTCTCAGCCCCTTAAAGGGCCAGGGCATTGCCACAGTATATTTGTTAGTCTCTAGGGTGCCACAGGACTAATCGTTGTTTTCTGAGCCTCAGTTTCCCCTCTGTAAACTGGGGATAATGGACCAGATAGCACCCAACTGCTGCTGAGATCAATAGGCGTTAAACTCCGTAATGCCACTTTGGATCTGGGCGATTCACCTTTTATTTCTCTCACCTTCTGGCTCCTCTGGTTAGTTTGTGAACTCTGTGGGGCAGGGATCTGTGCTTGTCCCCAGCGAAACGGAGTCTGGATTTCACTGAGGTGGCTGATAGCGACTCTGATGCGCGAACACTCGCGACGAGCTGATTGCTTTAACGAGAGAGGGATTTCATTGAAGAGGCATCTAAATAACCAGGCTACCAATCTGCAACTCAAATGTTATTTCCGCCGGAACACACTGGAGATGAAAACCGGTTATCCACTAAAGACACAGCATTGGAAAGCAAACATTGACATAAAGGACCAGGTGTTTAAATGGAACCGATCCTTAAAAAACGCTGAAATTCATCAAGCGAATCCAGTCAATCCTTGTCACCAAAGTGAGCAGGAAAAGAACATGGAAATATCTGGGACACTTTTAAGCATGAAGCGTGAGCATCCGCCAAGGCAGGTCCACTCTTGGGCAGCTGAAGGACTATGCAAAAGAGGCCGACTGACTTGGAATGCGTTAATGAATGAATACGCAGAAAGGGAAAGCTTCATGAGACGTAGGAGTGGACGTGTGAAAAGTAGCTGAGGACAAAAGGGAAGGCGGACCCTTATTCCCGCCCTAAGGGATATCCTATGGTGCGTGAAATTTCAGACCAATAGAATCCTAGAACCACAGAACACTAGAACTGGAAGGGACCTCTATAGATCACCAAGTCCAGCCCCCTACCCTCATGGCAGGACCAAGCACCATAAATGGACAGTGCCAGGAATTCTTTGGAAAAAACAAACTGCTGTTGAAAAACCCAGTGTAGTTAAAAGAAAGGGAACGTGGGTATGAAGATAAGAACACTGAAGAACATCGCGTCAAGTTCCCATCCATTGTCCTTTCCCTCTTAAAAGAAACCCAAACAATAGACCATTATCTGTCTCCAGGTTCTTATTCGTCATTCGTCATTCTACCATAAAACCACATAACCAGACGCAAAAAGATGACAACTTTAATGTATTGTTTCACAGTGGCTGGCCATTACTATATTTTTTGTGGCAAGTCAGCGATATGGGTCCCTTTCAAACAGCTGTACCCAATTTTGCTATAACCAAGGCTTCAACCAAGCCTTCCGAACTGGTGAATTTGTGCAAAAAATAAGCAAAAAAAAAAAAAGATTTGAAATGAGTGACATTGATACTTTGTAAGTGACAGGTGGGCCAGCTGGTTAACTGCAGATAACACGTGTGCAGCGAATGGCCTGTCCATCCCTCAATCATCTTCAGACGGCACCACCACATCCAGTGACAGCTGCAGCAAGGGACAAAAGACGTGGCTGCTGCTTGCGTGTCATTTTACGTGGCAAGTATCGTGTGGCTGTCAAAACTTCACAAAGAGATCCTGGCGAGCGATTCTGGGGACTTAGGACTGAATGCCGGGAACAATGGGGCCTCTCCGTGTCAGATTCAGTGTTTCTGACATGGGTACCACGAAAACAGGAAGTGAAATGGCCCCTGGAGACAATGATGTGCCTCTTCTGAAATTGGTGGCAAACCTGAACCCAGAGGTCTGGAAAAGTTTGGTTCGGTTTTTTTCCTCCCTACTTTAACGTACACAATTATGCATTTCCTGGTTCTGAGCAGGATAAAAGTATAAACCAAAGCAACACCACATAAATATAGAGGGGCAGATCCACAGCTAGGCTACACTGCGGGGGAGAGTTCGGCTTAAGGTACACAAGTCCAGTTATGCAAATAACGTAGCTGGAGGCTACGTATCTTAAACCAAGCTTTGTGCCATTCCTACAGTGAGAGGTTGATGGGAGAAATGATCCTGTCAACTTCCCTTACTCTTCGCAACAGTGAGGAGTATGGGGATGCCCTTGGTGTTTGATTTAGAGGGTCTTTACTAGACCCGCTTCATCAAACCCCGGAAAATCGATCACCAGAGAATTTTCAGTAAGTGGAGACCTGGCCTGATTCTCTACTGATGTAGCTTTAATGAAACGTCTGCTATTTATTCTATCTGAAGATTGGTTCCATTGCTCTCCCAAGTATTCTCCTCTCTAGATGGAAGTTGGAAGTACTGAAAAAAATGATAGGGCAAACTTATTTGCCCCTAATTTGCAGATCCAAGAAGTGCAGATAGGTTGAATAAGGTTTTATTGTCTAGATGCTGGATTATGACTGTAACTGAATTTACTCATCACTAATGACAAGGTCCTTAGTCTTTTTCAGGTATAACTGCTCAGCACTATGGGGAGCAACGGTTATGAACATCTGTGGAGAAAGAATAAATATTTGAGCTATCACTCACTGGGCTGGGTGTTAGAAAAACCTTTAGTTGTAATAAGAGGTCTCAATCTGGAAAAAGTTGAGAGCCTTAGTACAACCAAGTCAGACCATCTTCCCGTAAGACCCAGTCCTGGCACTCCCTAGGTTATGTTTATTTCCACCGATTCAGCAGCAAATCCTAAAAAACCCTCTATTCAAAAGCAGGTCACCTTACAGGCTAATCAAGATGCTAAATACTATCTGTAAACCAATGTTTCTCATCAAAGTGAGAGGCCTAAGTGAACAGCTGAGTCAAGTAATGAGTCCCAGGCAGGCTGCTGCTTTTCAATAGCTAGAAAACTTTGATTCTCTTGAAGATAAAAGCCCATTGTGGGGAAAAAAAACACCCTAGAAGTAAACCCAAATGTTTTAAGCCCTTATCACAAAGTGTTATTCACACAAACAGTGCTTGGCTGAGTCCCCCTTCCTCCCGGTTGCAGACTGGATTGTATTCTTGAATCTCAACGAGAGCGGGAATCAAGTTACGGGCCAAGCAGAATCCAAGCAGGTGGACTGAGCTCCAAAGTCCATGTTTCCTGAAATGAACAAGCACAAGAGTTTTGAATTTGGGTGCCTCGGAAAATCAGGCACTTTTAAGTGTGTCAAGTGAGGCACGGGAAAATGGAGACGCGAGTCACGTTACACCCATGCGCAACCGGCAGCGCTGTACCTGTGATCAGACACCACCAGTGAGGTGAGTTTCTTTGCGAGTTACCGCTCTAAAATCCCTGGGCTCTTGGAGGGCGCGGGCTGACGTGAATTTCCAACGTCTGAACGTTGCAGAAGTCAGCTCTGGAGGAATTTGCAATGCTCAGCGGGGCCAACCCCTCCATCGTTTGAGACGTTCGCAATGTCACCGTAACTTTTCTCACGTGGACTTTAATTAATATCACCTGCCGTGGAAATCGTTGGCATCGTCTTTCTCCTTACGGGTTAATTAACTGCAGGCATCAAATATGCTGGCAGGAGAAAACCCCCTTAATCTCTGTGTGTGCGTGTGTGTTTGTGCGTCTGTGTGTGTGTGTGTGTGTGTGTGACAAGCAGATCTAACAATTCTGCATTCTCGGGTGCCTGTATTCATTATGCACTATCACTTACAGTAGGTCTGGGAAAGATGCAGCCCGGGGGCCGGCCCGCCTAACACTATGATCCATCCCGTGGATGGCATCTGGCTGTTTTTGATTTATGTTCTGCTGCCTGTGCCACCAAATTTCCCGGCGGCAGCTCAGGCAGCAGGATCCTATTTAAATGGCTCATGGCTCACAGCCGCGGTGCTGCCCTGGCAGGCGTTGGAGCCGCGAGCCCGTTAAATAGCCACAGCTATCCTGGGCGGCTTAATCTCCCACGTGCGTCATCAGAATGGATAGAAAAACATCAGAAGGGCCACACTGGGTCAGACCAAAGGTCCAGCTAACCCAGGGTCCTGTCTGCCCACAGTGGCCAATGCCAGGTACCCCCGAGGGAGTGAACTGAACAGGGAATCATCAAATTCCTCTCCTGACACCCATTCCCAGCCCTGAAAAACAGAGGCTAGGGACACCATTCCCACCCAACCTGGCTAATCAGCCACTGGTGGACCTGTCCTCCATGAACTTGTCTAGTTCTTTTTTGACCCCTGTTAAAATCCTGGTCTTCACAACATCCTCTGGCAAGGAGTTCCACAGGTTGACTGTGCGTTATGAGAAGAAATATTGCCTTTTTTAAACCTGCTCCCTAGTCATTTAATTTGGTGACCCCTAGTTCTTGTGTTATGGGAACAAATAAATAACTTTTTCTTGTTTACTTTCTCCACATCTACCGTGATTTGATAGACTCCCATTAATCATCTCTTTTCTAAGCTGAAAAGACCCTGTCTTATTACTCTCACCATTTAAGTCCATTCAGTGTCCTCTAATAACCCAGCAGCTGAAATGGACGTATTTCCCCACTCTGGCTATGTCTAGACTGCAAGCCTCTTTCGAAAGAGGCTTTTTCGAAAGATACTTTTGAAAAAGCCTCTTTCGAAAAAGAGCGTCTAGACTGCAAGCGGAACTTTTGAAAAAGCAAGCCGCTTTTTCGAAAGGCAGTCTGGATGCGCTCTTTTGAAAAACCCCTGTTTGCATTCAAGAACGCCTTTTTTCGAAAGAGCACTTTCAAAAAAAGTCGTTCTTCCTCGTAAAATGAGGTTTACCAGCGTCGAAAGAAAAGCCGTGTTCTTTTGATTTAATTTCGAAAGAACGCGGCTGCAGTCTAGACGCAGGTGAAGTTTTTTCGGAAAAAGGCTACTTTTTCGGAAAAAACCCCTGAGTCTGGACACAGCCTCTCTTAGAGCTAGGAAGAACGAAAAGGCTTTCCAGCTTTGGTGTTTCCAGGATGGGGGGCTCCGTCCATTCATGCAGATGTCAGGGTTTATACTCAGTTGCCTGATTGCCGTCCCCAAAACTCATGATCCAGGCCTTTAAAGAAATTAGACATTTGGTTTAAAAAATTCATGACATTTTTTTTTTCGAATGAGGTTCTCCAAGCCAAACGCTCCTACAGAAGAGCTGTGCTCCAGGCAAACCTTGTACTTCCATGGGTTCATGTGGATACTGAGATCTTGACTTGTATTACTGCAGGATAATTCATCGTTACAGCTGTGTATAACTAGAAAAAGGCTTGGTTTTTTTTCTTACGGTGCCTGTGAAATCTGAGTTACTTCCGTCCTCCCCTCCCCCTCAGATAACGCTCAGCAGCAGCACAATGTAACTAAATGAGCTCCTTAGTGATATTTTTGTATTTCCTTCTATCATCTCCAGGTTTATTTCAATATCCTTGTTGTAGTTATTTTCCGAAGGCCATTTTTTACTTCTAACGTCTTCTGCTGAATAACTCCCCAGACACTGTAATTTCTGGATCCACAATGACGCTGACAATGGAGAAAAAAATTACACTGTGAGAAAAAAGGGGAAGGTATTCATATCCCTATCTCTATCCCAGCATTCAGAGAGAGGCTATGGATATCCCACATCCCTAGGAGGAAAAACTTTGACTTGGGTCGTTTCGGTTCCCAGATGTCCCAAAGGAGAGAGAAATGTGTAGCTATTTTAAGTGAAAAAAAGAAATGGAAGTGATATTGACCTTATAACATGAAAGGGGGAGATGTGATTTCAAAGACAGGAGGGAGGCTCTTTTCTTAATAGATAAGAAATAAGGCCAAAGTTGCCCAAACCGGGGGCCCAAAGGTAAGCATCCTACAGCCATATTTCACCTCCACATAAATATAGAATCATAGAACATTAGAACTAGAAGGGACCTCGAGAAATCATCGACTCCAGTCCCCTGCTCTCCCGGCAGGACCAAGCACCATCTAGATCAGTGGTCCCCAACACGGTGCCCGCGGACGCCATGGCACCCGCGTAGGCATTTGCGTGTGCCCACCAAGTGCTCAGGGCTGGCCTGGCCCCGCGCACGTGGCACGTGCATGGTGCCGGAGCCAGCCTCGGGTGCATGGCGCACGGTGAGCGCTGGCCCTGGAATTGGCCGCCCATGCTCTGGGTATGCGGCGCATGGGGGGGCCCCGCCCCTGGGCACGCAAGTGTCCCCGCCCTCTGGCGCCCGGTGGGTGAACAGCCATGCCCCCTGACACCCGGCAACCTCAAATGGTTGGGGACCACTGATCTAGATATCTTGAGCTGCTGTAGATTATAAGGAGATAGGAGCATGTTGAACATTTTTTTAAAATGTATTTAAAAGCCTAATTTTAGGACCTGATTTAAAAAAAAATCAGCCAGATGTTGAAAGGCATTTAGGTGCCTCACGATGCAGATGGACGCTTAATGGGATTTTCAGAAGTGCACCGGCTCCCATTGGCTTCCCAGAGCCAGGGCGCTTCTGAAAATCATACCAGACATCTTTCTGCATCTGTAGGTACCTAAACACAATTAGAAATCTGGGCCCCGGATTAAAAATACTGTAGCAGAAAAGGGCCCCAGTGCTGAAAGCAGGAGACAATGGGATTGTCCGGGTGTGGAGTGTAACTCAGCTTCAACCGTGCTCTCAGGATCGGAGGCGTGCGGTTTTCATCGAACTATTTCAATCGGCTTCTTTTACTTCGTTCCGAGGTTCAAGTTCTGAGCACTGATGTACCACGCTGGGCTGGTGGCGGGCCAGGATATTGTTATTGCGAGTTTGCGTGGTAGCAGCTCGGGAACCTGTGGTGGGTGCATGAAACCCATCGTGGTTCTCAACCCCATGGTGCTAGGCACTGTACAAACTCAGAACAAAAAATGGCTCTTGCCCCAGCGTAATATCACAGCTAGGACTGTACCGGAATGCAGAAGATCTGGGTTTGATTGCCATTCTGCCATTTGTATTCTTGTTATTGCTGGTTTCAGAGGTAGCCACGCCAGGCTGTCAGCAAAAGCAGCGAGTCCAGGGGCACTTTGCAGACCAACAATTGTATGGTGGCACAAGCTTTCGTGAGTTGCAACTCCCTTCCTCAGGTGCATGAAGGGAAAGTTGTTGCACCAGACTCCATGTTGTTATTGTTATTGCTGTTGCTGAACCTAAAGGCCTTGATTCAGGCCTGGCCTGATAGTGTGTGGTACTGTAAACAAACAAACAAACAAACAAACACAGCGAGAGGCAGTCCCTGCCCCAAAGAGCTTACAATCTGAATAGAAAAGAGAGAAAGGAGTTAAGGGAAGGATAGAGCATATAAGTAGAGCAAATAATGCCAGAGGTTGCAAATATCATGTTATATCATGTTAGTTTCATGGTTTTCCCCTATTAGTCTGACTTTCTCCCCTTAGTTTGGATATTAAAAAAAAATAACTGTTCCCCCTTAGGGGAAGAACTAGATAAACTTTTTCCCCCTACTTTGGCTTTTCCCCCTTCGTTTGGATATTGTAAAAAATAAAAATCGATGGAGCGGCATTTTGCTTGGTGGATATTAGCTGAACATTAGCCACCGGCTTCCTGCGTGGCCTGGGGAAAACCTTTTCTTTGTGCCTCTGATCCCTGTCTGTGAAATGGGTACAATCCTCCTTCTACTAGTTCCACTGTAAACGCTTTAGGATAGAAACTGAATCCTACATATGTTCATGGTGCCTGCCTGGTGGGGCCCTGCTTTTGATTGAAGCCTGGAGGTATAACCATGGACCAAATAATGAATGACTGGGATGCAGTCCAAAGTTTCACCACTAGGAAGGACTCTGTGAGTTCAATGAAGCAGGAACTGTGTTTGAAATACCACCTGCCCTTACTGTTCTACCAGTGCCCTAGGACCACACCATCTAGGTGGCTGGGTCCACTGCACACCAGCCAGTGTTCCCAACCACTTCAGAGTCTAGCTCAAAGAGATATCCCTTCATACTGCTAGGACCAGGGTAGTTTTTTAATCTATGGATATATCACTGCTACTGAGCAGATCTGAACCTGTGACCTCTAGAGCGCAGTCCAGGAACAGCTGCAGGTTGAGCTATGGAGCCAGGTGATGCTTAGCTTAAGCTGTAGAGCTCACTCATTCTTACCTCTCTGTTGGCCATGGGCTCTGTGCCACTCTATGGGACAGTGACCCACCGCCATTAGGTCTATACACACTACACCCATAGGTGGTTAGCTGTGACTAGACCGCAGTCTACTGCAGTCGTAAATCTGCCGTATAAGCCAAGGAACAACCAGTCTACCCCGCCGAAGACTGAGAAAGAGGATTGTTTGTCTTCCATCACCTCCCCTACCGCCTGCGTGCTTGGACTGCATGTTGGGAGCAGGATTTTCCTAAGTGTGGAAGACTCCCACGAGTTAGGGGGGCTGAAATCGTGTCTGGAGAGCCTCAGCACATACAAAGGGGTCTACTTCTAGGGAGGTCAGTAGAACCAGTCTGAGAGTCATAGAGTCTTAGATTCCTAGGCCTAGAAGAGACCTCAGGAGTCATCGAGTCCGACCCCTGCCCAAGGCAGGACCCACCCCAACTCAATCATCCCATCCAGGCAGGACTTAAAAACCTCCAGGGATGGAGATTCCACCCCCTTCCTAGGGAACCCATCCCAGGGCTTCCCCACCCTCCTAGGGAAATAGTTTTTCCTAATATCCAACCTACACCTCCCCCACTGCAACTTGAGCCCATTGCTCCTTGTTCTACCACCTGCTCCCACTGAGAACAGCCTCTCTCCATCCTCTGTGGAACCCCCCTTAAGGTAGTTGAAGCTGCTATCAAATCTCCCCTCACTCTTCTCTTCTGCAGACTAAATAAACCCAAATCCCTCAGCCTCTCCTCACAGGTCATGTGCTTCAGCCCCTGAATCATTTTTGTTGCCCTCCGCTGGCCCCTCTCCAACGCGTCCACAACCTTTCTATAATGGGGGGCCCAGAATTGGACACACGACTCCAGATGTGGCCTCACCAGTGCTGAATAAAGGGGAATAATCTCTCCCTAGATCTGCTAGCAGTGTTCCCTGTAAGCTGTGTGCTTGTAGGGCCATTCAGGAGAGATTCAAAAGTCGCCCAGCTGAGGGCCCACAGCTGGGTTTTGTTTCTTCTGGTGGTGCACATTCACATGTGCCTTGGTGCACAAAAAGATTTATTTGGCACATGGCTAGAAAGAATCCGCACATGGATGGAAAAGATGAGAGGGAATGTTGGATCTGGTCCTTTTTTGGTTCCTTCAATACCTTGTTGTTTCTCCTTAATTTCTTCTGCTGGTGTGACTTCACATTGTGGGCTTTACGGTCATCAATGAACATCGTACCTTGGTCTCCGAAACTTCCTCTATTTAACCTCTTCCATGTCATCCACTCTGGCAAAGGAATTTGCACACATTTGTTGGTTTGTTTCCCCGCTTCTGGATTGCTTCCAGGTCGCCTTTCCTTTGGGGGTTTTATTTGACTCTCTGTAACACCCAAGAGGAGAAATAAGCTCCTAAGAGCTTCTGTTTGATTTTCTTGGACCTCTTTTAGAAATACCACATTTCAATTAGCCTTCGGTTCCATTCCATCAAGACCTATTTAGGACAGAAAATGGCTACAATGTCAAGTCGAACAGAAATTCAACTATTGTGTGTGTGTGAGAGAGGGGATGATCATCAATACAACCATAATGCCAGATCCTCTCCTGGCATTGCTCCATTGAGTTAATTGTGCAACTGATTTCCATTATTTGGTTTAAGTCAGAGCTGGAATTTCTATACCATCGATATATGGAGCTTCAATCATTGATTTGCCTGGTTCTCGCCAAACTGAAATAATTATTCAGTAAGCAAAGGAAACATGTTTCACACAGTGAATGCAAAGACAGGTTCAATGGTTTGTTCTTCATGTCCTGGACACCTGGTTTATTTTCCTTGAACTTCCTTCAGTCAGTCAAAAGCCCTATATTATTTTTTGAAGGACATCAGAGATAACTTTATTCACAACAAAGAATAACTTCTGTGAATGAAGAATAAAAAGAATAAATGGGGGAGTTATATTGGAGAACATGCAACATGTCATCACTGTAGCGTTCTATTTAACACGCACAATTTCTTTGCTCGACTTAAGAGAATAGAAACACTTTAAATATAGCCGCCAGCCCTTCTAACGACAAAAAAGTGAAACCAGGGCAGAAGTGAGGTTGTGGCGGTCAAGTATCTAAGCAATTTAACAATTTCATTACATTATGGAATAGTAAACAGAAAAGCAAGCCAAGGTTTTTTTTTCCAATTAATTGTGCTAGATGCCTAAACAACGTGGGATGAGCTTACAAAGCAAATACAAAACTGCAGATAATTCAGCAAACATAAAAGGCAGTATTGTCAAGCCTCCCACTCCTATTTTTTTTCTAGGTAAGACAGATACAAGCATGCATTTGTCACCGATATTTTCAAACCTGGCACCCATCTTCTGTGGCTAGTTAAATTCCTGGGCCCTGGGAAATGTTCCAGCCGGAAGCAAAACTTGACGGTCTTGATTATTTGCTTGGATTCGGTTGTATGTATTGACAAGGCAGGTAGAAAGTCCTGCTCATGTAAATGCAATAGGAACCAAAAATAAAAGTTGTGTCAGCTCACAGCTTCAAGCCTATTTATCCAGGAGATCCCAAAAGTTTACTCTAGCTTCTTCAAGGCTCACAGAGCCCTTCTTGAAGCACAATACAGGACTATGTAGCACTTTAAAGACTAACAAGATAGTTTATTAGATGATGAGCTTTCGTGGGCCAGACCCACTTCCTCAGATCAAAAGGTCTGGCCCACGAAAGCTCATCATCTAATAAACTATCTTGTTAGTCTTTAAAGTGCTACATAGTCCTGCATTTTGCTTCAGATACACCAGACTAACACAGCTACATTTCTAGCACTATTCTACAGAGCCCTTCTTGGCTTTTGTGTTTTTGGCCTCTAGTTCTCTGTCCCTGTCTGGTCGCAATGTGTGTGTGTATCCAAAACATGCCTCCCCCCACCTAAAATAATACTAAGCCAAATGCTTCTGGGTAGGTCAGCATCTTGGGTAAGAAAAAAAGAACATCAGAACAGCCAGACTGGGTCAGATCAAAGGTCTGACCCAGTACCCTGTCTACTGACAGTGGCCAATGCCAGATACCCCAGAAGGAGTGAACAGAACAGGGACTCTAACATACATACAGTATGATGGGGACTAATTAACTACAACTACTCAAGAGAGAGATCTTGGAGTCATTGTGGAAAGTACTCTGAAAACATCCACTCCGTGTGCAGCGGCAGTCAAAAAAGCAGACTGTTAGGAAGCATTAAAAAATGGACAGAGAATAAGACAGAAAATATCGTATTGCCTCTATATAAAACCATTGTGAACCCTGTGTACAGATCTGGTCGCCTCATCTCAAAAAACGATATATTGGCATTGGAAAAGGTTCAGAAAAGGGTACCAAAAATGATGAGGGGTTTGGAACGGGTCCGATACGAAGAGAGATGAAAAAGACTGAGACTTTTCAGCTTAGAAAAGAGGAGACTAAGGTGGGGTATGATAGAGGTGTATAAAATCATGACTGGTGTGGAAAAAGTGAATAAGGAAAAGTTATTTACTTGTTTCTGTAATATAAGAACTAGGGGGCAGCAAATGAAATGAATAGGTAGCAGGTTTTAACCAAACAAAAGGAAGTTTTTCTTCACGCAGCACACAGTTCACCTGTGGAACTCCTTGCCAGAGGAGATTGTGAAGACCAGGACTTTAACAGGACTCAAGAAAGAGGTAGATAAGTTCATGGAGGTTAGGTGGTCCATCAATGACTATTAGCCAGGATGGGTAGAAATGGTGTCCCCAGCCTCTGTGGTTATGTCTACACAGCAGGGCTAAAGTTGAATTAAGTACGCAACTTCAGCTATATCAATTGCATAGCTTAAGTCAAAGTACCTTAACTCGGCTTTTGGCGCTGTCTACAGAGTAGGAAGTTAAAAGAAAAACACGCTTCCTTCGACTTCTCTCACTCCTGGTGAAATGAGGGTTACCATGAGTTGGAGTAAGAAGTCCTCCACCTCGACATTCATTTGAAATAAAGGCTTGTAGTGTAGACACACCCTATGTTATTTTGGAATAATGTCAGTTATTACAAAATAATGCAGCTGTGTAGACGTACCCCGTTTGTCTGGAAATGGACGACAGGGGAGGGATCGCATGATGATTATCTGTTGTGTTCAATCCCTCTAGGGCATTTGGCATTGGCCGCTGTCGGCCGACAGGATACTAGACTAGATGGACCTTTGGTCTGACCCAGTAGGGCTGTTCTTATGTTCTTATGAGTCATCAAGTGATTCTTCTCCTGTCATCCATTTCCAAACTCTGACAAAAGAGGTTGGGGACACCATTCCTACCCAGCCTGGCTAATAAGTACTGATGGACCTAACCTCTATGAATTTACTGAGTGTTTGTTTGAAGCGTGTTCAAGTTCCAGTCTTCACAACATCCTCTGGCAAGGAGTTCCACAGGTTGACTGTGCGCTGCATAAACCCCCCCTCTTCCTCTTGTTTGTTTTAAACCTACTACCTATTCATTTCATGTGGTGATCCCTAGTTCTTATGTTATGGGGTCACCAAATATAATTAACGTTCTTATGTTCTTATCATATTACTGCCTGGCTACACTGATTTAATAACTCCTGCTCCAGGAGTGGCATAGAGCCAAGAGCTATGTAGTTAGGTGGTGGCCGTGTCAGGGTAGATACTGCATTGCGTATGGTGATTGGCTCTCAGGAGCCTTCCCACAATGCCTCAGGCTGACAATCCACAGGCTCCTGGTGAGGACGCACACCGCCAATAGAGACATGCGTGCATGCAAAGTAATTACTGCGGCAGCTGTATGCTGACACCAATTAGGTTGAGTTAATTTTGCAGTGTAGATCTGGCCTCAGGGGGGTTTGAACTCACAAGCTCAGAACGTACGGAACCTGGATTTAAAGGGGCAGCCTCCTTTTTTTTTCCTTTTTTTTGCTCGCCAATTCTGGTGTGGCTCTTCGCATTTTTCCGCTGCCATCGTGCTTTATGCAAAATTCCTCTTGTTTCAATGGGAGGGCCGCGCACAGGAAAACGGCAGGAGGATGTTGAGCACGAGTGACCTCGATCAGCTGCTCTAAACAGGATTTGATTGGCTGAGCTGTTGATGGGCGAGGTTATGGGATTGTGATTAAAGCAGGGACGTTGGGGCATGTTACCAGCTTGCAGCGAAACTGACATTCTTAGCCATGCTCGCTTGGGGTAGCCAGGTAGTTATATCAGTGGGATGAAACTGAGATTTAAGTGTAGACACTTCCACAGCGAGGTCAACGTGAGCCGCCTTGCATCCACCTAACTCTGTCATGTCGCCCAGACCTGACACAGATGAGTGTGAATTCAGAAGGAAGCACTTTTTCCATGAAGTGCACTGTTCACCTGTGGAACTCCTTGCCAGAGGAGGTTGTGAAGGCCAGGACTTTAACCGGGTTCAAAAAAGAGCTGGATAAATCCACGGAGGCAAGGCCCATCCATGGCTATTAGCCAGAATGGGTAGGGATGGTGTCCCTAAACTCTGTTTGTCAGAGGTTGGGAATGTGTGACAGCAGCCAATGTACAGCTCCTGAGCCTTGCTTGCTCTTTCCCGGTCCATGAGGGACACTCCTTTCCCATTGAATACAGGCAGGGAAATAGGTGACCCCGGAGGGGCAGCAGAGCTTTTGACTAGAGGCACCGACCTTGTATTGCCAGGTCTGTCTTGGAGCGCTGAGTAACGCTGCTCACTGAGTTTCTCATCCCGGCATTCTAAATCCAGCGCACTGAATTCTTTCCTGGCTCCCAGCGCCGGTTTGGCTCCCTGCCTCTATGCGATGATGAAGTGGCTCTTGGACTGCTCGAGGTTGAGTGCCGCAGCGCTAAACGCTGGAAGGCAGATTCAGTTAAATAAACACCGGGGCTTAGAAATAAATTGGAGGTTACGCGAAGGGCTGGATCAGAATATAATGCGGTTAGGCACATTACAGCACCCCCGTACGAGTGTCACTCTCCAGATGCATTACTCACCCAGGTGCGCTGACATTTCCCTGAAACTCATTACTCCAGCTGAAACAATGTGCTGCAGATCGGCTGAAAAAAAATGGTTGAATCTCAAATAACTACAGTCCAAGAAAGGAGTGAAAGGAGGAATAACTTAATGTAGTGAGAAGCTGCCTTTCACACTTAATTAGAGGGAAGGAAATCAATGTCCATTAATTACTTGGGGCCGGATTCTGCTCTCTGATGATAATACGTGGTTGAACCTCTTTAGTCCAGACCTCTCTGGTCTGGAAACCTCCGTGGTCCGGCGTGATGTTAGTCGGATGTCCACTTTTCATGGGTGTGTTTCATGGGTGTGGCCAAGTTTCCCATGGTCCCATAACGTTTGTTTACAGCCACCAGTCCTGGCTCTCAGTGATCTGTGCTTTTAGTTAGCTCTGATTTACCCTAAATGCCTTCTAAGAGCTCACTAAGCAGTGGAAGTGTTGGTAATGCTGCTGGATAATATTTCCTGTAGTCTGGAAAACTCTTTCATTTGGCACTGGTCAGGGTCCAGACTAGAGAGGTTCAGTCTGCACCTCACTCCCATGCAGCACTTTTTATCAGCAGATCTTTCAATCTTTTACAAAATGAACCTGCAATCTTATCCCCTTTTTACAGAGGGGGGAACTGAGACACAGTAAGGGGCAGTGGCTTGCTGCGAGTCACCCGGCAGCCTCCTGGCAGAGTGTGACACTGTGTGTGGAATCTGGGGGGCCCGTGAGGACGTCACGCACGCCAGTGTTGTCAAAATGAAACGAGCTGTGCAAGAGAGGCCGTGTAAGGGGCCCGTGAAAACGATAGCGTTGGCCAAGCAGGATAAGCTCGCTCACACGTTTGTGTCAGCGTATGCTTGTGTCGATGGTGGCATGATGGTGTGAAGGCCAGGTCTTTAACAGGGTTCAAAACAGAGCTAGATAGATTCCTGGAGGTTAGGTCCATCAATGGTTATTAGCCAGGATGGGTAGGAATGGTGTCCCGACCTCAGTTTCTCTGGAAATGGGTGACAGGGGAGGGATCACGTGAGGATTTCCTGTTGTGTTCACTGCCTCTGGGGCATGTGGCATTGGCCACTGTCGGCAGACAGGACACTGGGTTGGATGGACCTTTGGTCTGACCCAGCCTGGCTGTGCTGATGTCCGTAAGCTGTGGATCTGGAGAGCGTATGTCTGTGTTTCCACACTGGGGCTGTGGGCTCTGGGTGACACCCCCAGACAGACTGGCACCAGCAGCACCTCGCCTGTCTGATGGCCCCCCGTGGGTGGTCAGTTGTACAATGGCCCCATGGAAAGGACCCTGGAGCGACCCCTTGTCACTCAGCAAGGCACCTAGGGGCAGAGAACTCTAAGGTCTCTGACTGTGCTGTGGAGTTGTGTTTGGAACAAAGGAAGTCCCCGCAGGCAGTGAGTGAGCCCACTGGACCCGCCCCTTCTGCCTGAGGCCCCGCCCCTTCCACCTGAGGCCCCGCCCCTTCTGCCTGAGGCCCCGCCCCTGCACAGAATCCCGCTAAAACCGGAGGAGTCTTGAGGGTCCCCTGCTACTGGAGGAGCTTTGGTCTGCCTACCTCAGCCATGCCAGCCTCCTCCCCCCCCCCCCGCTGAGACACGGGTGGGGTGGGGAAGAGAGCCATCAAGACCACCAAGCCGCCAGGCCAGCCACCCTAAGTTGCTGGGCCGGGCCACCCCCAACCCGGCCCAGCGCATCAAGCTGCCTCACTCCCCGGCCAGCTCCTCCTACCCGCTGCGCACCTCGTTCCCTCCTTGCTCCCCCACCCTGAGGAGGAGGGACATGGGGAGCTGGGGCAGGCAGTAGCAGATGGCGAGGGCCTTGCGAGAGGGGACAGGGTTCTGTGCTAACGGATACCCCGCCCCATGGAAGTACCAGACACAAGGCCAAAGGACCATGAAGGGCAGCTGCCTCCTCTCCATCTTGTCTCCATTCCGGCTTCTCACAGCTGGAGGAGCCGTTCCACACCCAAAACTCTGATGAGCCATCCCAGCTGCATGTGTTCCAGAGGGGCAACCCAGCCACCCGCTCCGTGGGCCAGGAAGTCTCTGTAGGATGTGACGGCTTTACCATTCCACAACTCGCTAGCTCTTTCTTTTCCCCCTTATCCTAAACCTTCCGCTTTAGACGCTACAGGATTCGCTGGCGGGGGGCGTGTATAGGGAAAGATCCAGCCTGGCAATGCGGCAGGCAGAAGAATATTTTGTATCGCAAGTCGTATTTGAAAGTAACTTCTCGCTGTGGAGGACCTGCCGGCTGGGAGCCAGGGAACGGGAATGCAGATTGCTTCTTTTGCGTCTTGATAACTCGCGTGCGCTTTGCGACCGGTTGGGGAGTTTAACGTCAGCACCAACCACCAATCTTGGGAGTTTTCGCTCTCCCTTTTGCCCCTGCCCTGGGCTCTGCCAGTGTCACTTGGGTCACACCAGAGTCCTGGTCTAGTGATCTAGGCCCGACTGCCTAGGGTGCCCCATGGACGACACATGTGCAGCTACCATTAAAGTCAACGGGAGCACCCTATTCACTGAGAACAGAATGCGATCCTGCAGCAGGAAACGTCTGATGCAAAATGGGCTTCAGAAAACCACAACCTCCCCGTTAAACTGAGAAAGACATTTTCCCATTGAGGGAGGGTCTTTGGTGTCAACAGCAGCCATTCTCCGCCCGACAAAGACAGCGCCCGGAGTTTATCGAATTCTTGTCTTTCTGAACATCGCTCGGATCTGTGCACGGTGTTGGTACCACCACAGAAATGTCAGCATTTTGTATGGCAGTAAGTAGACTGGTACAACCCCTCATGTGGACACAGAGGGTACGTCTAAACTACATGGCTCCGTCGACGGAGCCATGTAGACTTGTTTTTTTGGCAAAGGCAAATGAAGCCATGATTTAAATGATCGCGGCTTCATTTACATTTACATGGCTGCCGCGCTGAGCCGACAAACAGCTCATCAGCTGTTTGTCCGCTCAGCGCGCTAATCTGGACGCTCCCCTGCCGACATCAAAGCCCTTTGTCGGCAGCCCCGGTAAACCTCATCCCACGAGGAATAACGGGGCTGCCGACAAAGGGCTTTGATGTCGGCAGGGGAGCGTCCAGACTAGCGCGCTGAGCCGACAAACAGCTGATCAGCTGTTTGTCAGCTCAGCGCGGCAGCCATGTAAATTTAAATGAAGCCGCGATCATTTAAATCGCGGCTTCATTTGCCTTTGCCTATCTGTCTAATCTACATGGCTCCATCAATGGAGCCATGTAGTCTAGATACAGCCAGATATACTGTGCCAAGGGGCCTTATGCCAGGATCACATATTCCCCTTCCAGATAGGAATTAGGCCTGGTCTATATAGGTTGAACCTTTCTAGTCCGGCACCCTCGGGATCTGATTGGTTCCAAATGAGAGAATTTTCTGGACCACGGGAGGTCAATATTGTCTAGCAGCATTACCCACACTTCCACTGCTTACTGGGCTGTTAGAGGACATTTTGGGGTAAATTAGAGCTAAATAACAGCTCAGAACACTGAGAGCTAGGACTGGTGGCGGTAAACAAACTTTATGGGACGGTGGGAAACTTGGCCACAGCCATGAAAAGTGGACAACTAGCTAACTCAAATCATTCTGGATGACAGATGTTTCTGGACCAGAGAGTTCTGGACTAGAGAGTTCTGGACTAGAGAGGTTCAACCTATGCTAGACCTGGAAGGTCAGCTTGAGGTACGCAGATCCAGCTATGTAAATAATGTAGCTGGAGTCAACATACCTTAAACAGAGTTTGGCGCCGTTTTTACAGTGGGCGGTCGATGGGAACAAACGCTCTTGTCAGCTTCCCGGACTCCTCATGATTGTGAAGAGTGGCGGCACTGACTGGCGACTCCTTCAGCATTTGATTTAGCAGGTCTTTACTAGACCTGCTAAATCAAATTCCCGAAGAGCGATCTCCAGTGCGGCAAGTGGAGATGTGGCCTAAGCCATATGGATATAAGCTCTTTCATATTTGTACAACTGCATTGATATGAGGAAGCGTGACAGGGCGGGGCTTCTTTCCTGCCTTTCGCTCCACAAACACTGTACCGAACCTTCACCGAAGCCTTTCATTTTACCTTCCCTCCACTGTTTCCACAATAATCCCTGTGCAACAGTCTGTTGACAGCCCCATTGTGCCCTTAGGCCCTTTCCTCAAGACCTGAGGGAACAAGGGCCTCCCTCCTGTGAGAGGCCTCCATGTAACTAGGCTCACCTAGTGTTAGTCTCCCTTCTTGGCACTTCCTCCCTCTTCAGCAGTCTTGGGCTGTTGGGGTAATTGGCTCTGTGTCAGGAGCATGAGAGTTCGAGTGGGACAGCCTTTGTATGTGGGCCAGGCCGTAGGCAGCCGTCTGGAGGAGTGATTCCTGCATTCCAGGGCTATCCAGCTCTTGCGGTTTCAAAACAAAGAATAAATCCTCTTCGTGCTCGTGCTTGGAAGTTCACAGGTCAACTTCCTAATTGGGAACAGCGTTCGCCGAGGCACAGTTATGTTTGTGATGAAAGACGGGAGCCTCAACGGAGGCACCCATTGGTGTTTCCACAATGGGTCATTCTCGTCTTCCATGTCTCTTCTCGTTTTCGGCCCTGGTGGTTGGCCGCACTTCACCTTACAGTTTACCACTTCCTGAGTCCCACTGTGTTCTCCGCAAATGGAATTCCCATGGAGATTTGGTTGACAATTTGGTTTTGTAGGAAGTTTTCCACTGTAGTTTTTCCCTGATGAAACAAATTCCGGGGAACCGTTTCAATCTGACGGCCAGCAATGTCGAAACGACTATGCCCATTTCAGATTGGCATCCTGAATGAACACGACCATTTTGATTTTGATATAAAACATCTCTGGATTTCCTTTCACCATTTAAATCGGTTAAACAGTTCCCTCACCACTGGAGTGCCCTCTTGTGGCCAGGTGGGGTGTAGCGGCTGTCTCCTAGAGTGGCGACCCCTGCTAACAGCTTGGGGCCCCATAGCTTGGCCCTCTGGCCAGGTTATATTTGAGTTTCCTCCTTCAGAGGTAACAGAGAATCTAACCCAGCTATTCTCTGGACTTTCTCCAATTTCTCCACGTCTTTCTTGAAACGTGGTGCCCCAAACTGGACATAATACTCCAACGGAGGCCTAATCAGTGCAGAGTGGAGCAGAGGAATGACTTCTCGTGTCTTGCTCACAACACTCCCCTTAATGCATCTCCAAATCATGTTTGCTTTCTTTTGCAAGTGTCATACTGTAATAGTTAGCTTGTGGTCCACTATGACCTCTAGATCCCTTTCTGCAGTACTCCTTTCTAGACAGTTGCTTCCCATTGTGTATGTGTGAAACGGATTGTTCCTTAAGTGGAGCACTTTGCATTTGTCCTTATTAAACGTTACCCTGTTTACCTCCGACCATTTCTTTAGTTTATCCACATCATTTTGAATTATGACCTATGAATGATTCTAAATAAGCTCCCCTAAAGTGCTCTTAGTTTTGCTTCTAGCACGTCTCGTTATCATATTTACATGTTCATTAAACTCAAGCAAATGTCCAGCCAGCCATCTTATCCCAGTGATTCATCATCTAAACCAGTTTGATGTTCAATAGGGCCGTACAAATCATAGAGTCATAGAATACTAGGACTGGAAGGGACCTCGAGAGGTCATCAAGTCCAGTTCCCTGTCCTTCCGGCAGGACCAAGCACCATTTAGACCAGTGGTTCCCAAACTTTTCGGCATCACGCCCCCTTTTTGATTTTTGAGAAAGCCTCACGCACCCCCTCTGAAAAAAATAGCAGCAAAACTTGGGGTGCTATTGACAGGGGTGTGTGTGGCTGGGTCGCCTCATGGCCACCCTGGAATTTCTTTACGCCCCCCAGTTTAGGAACCCATGAATTAGACCATCCCTGATAGATGTCTGTCCAACCTGCTCTTAAATATCTCCAGTGATGGAGATTCCACAACCTCCCTAGGCAATTTATTCCAGAGTCTGACCACCCTGACATAAAGTGGAAGAGGACATTGTGCGTTCTCCTTCCATATAAATCTTACTGGGTGCAGCCAACACTTCCAGTTTGAGGGGAATTCTCGCAATAATCTGCGTTCTTCTTCAAGACCTGCCTGCCAGAGTCATGTGACTCGCAGCTTTCCATATAGAAAGCGTAAATGTCTAGCTCTCGTGTACTGAAACGCTTGAAAACGTGAACATTTAAAACTTAAAAACCCAGAAAGCAACTAAGAAGATCTCAAAATGACTCCATTTGAAAAAGCCCATGCTTTGGAGGCCAATGATTCATTGGAGGTGTGGGGTCAGTGATTTTTGAATGTTTAGTCTGGCTCGGTGGCTGGTGAATAAAAGCCTTTGAGTCATCGCATGGTCTTGTTTTCTCTTCTGCGCTGTCTGAAGCTGAACAAATGCTATCTTTGTAAACACAAACATGTATAGATTGGCTTTGGGCTTCCTTCAAACACTTATCTGCCAGGATAGGAGAAGGATGAAAGGTTGTGACACCCCGGGCTCGTGCATTATGTGCAAGGACAGCCTCCGGCAGATCACAGAGAATGGAGGCGGAGGAGAACGCTTTGAAAGGGGAACTATGCTCGCGGCTCTTCTCCCGGGCATCTGAATTCCACAACAACTCCACCTCTGCAGCAGAAAGGGCAGTTTGACTATGGCAACCATTATCTGCATTGCTGCAGGTCAGGGCTGTTCCGAGGAAACACGCCAGTCTGATTTGTCAGGTGGTTGAAATGAAACAGGCGGGCCCCTTCGCGAGTCGGTTGAACTAAGCGGCAAGTCTTTCCGTGGCTGGAGTGGGAGCTGAGCAGACCCTGGGGCAAGGCAGGCCTGCTACAGCAGTGTCTGGGGGACTACCAGTGAAATTCCAACCAGGTGCACCAGTGAATTTCCCCATCATGCTCCGTTTGTCTGAACTCTGCTCCTCTCGACACCACCGAGTGTTTTACTCCTAAATACCTTGGGAGCTGTTTGCCCAACATTTTGGAAATCCCTCTTACCGATAACCTCAGATTAAACAAACACAGGTTGAACCTCCCTAGTCCAGCACCCTGGGGACCCAACCGGTGCCGAACCAGAGAATTTTACAGACCACGAGTGGTCAATATTGTCTAGCAGCATTACTAACCCTTCCACTGCTTACTAGGCTGTTAGAGGAAAGTTAGGGGTAAATTAGAGCTAAATAACAGCACAGAACCCTGAGACCCAGGACTGGGGGCTGTAAACAGACTTTAGAGGACCACGGGAAACTTGGCCACATGCATGAAAAGTGGACATCCGGCTCACTACAATCATGCCGGATGACAGATGTTTCCGGACCAGATTGTTCTAGACTAGAGAGGTTCAATCAGTATGAAGTTACCCCCGAGTGTGGTCACTTCAGATTGATCAACTTGTCCATGCCTGTTTCTCTACTTTTGATGTCTTAATTATTCTTAAATGATAACTAGCCCTGTCTATCTCACAGCTGGAATTGGGCTCGAAACAGAGCCAACGGCCTGGGTGGCAAAAGTAATTTGCCAACATTTTCATCTGAAAATCAGTGTCCACTTCAGTGAAGCCGTTAGCAACCCACGGGTTTGTGGATTACTTGAGCGATGAATATCAGAAAATTCCCAAAGAACGCTTTATGGGAAAAATATCACAAAATCCACCAGATCCATTATTCAACCCATACCATCCGGTCAGCTCCCGCTAGTCGCAAGCATGTTCTAACACAACTGACAAGCCAGATCTGGTAGCACTGTTGTTGGATTTCTATTCCCAATACAGTGGAAGGTAACACAGACCCATGTCCTCCACGACAGTTAGGTGCCCAACTCTCATGGGTGTTAAGGGGAGTTAGGCCCTGTAATTCATTGGGGAACTGGTTCCCAGTGAAACCTCAAATCTTAAGTCAAGATTTTCCTTTCCTTGACGTGGGCATGGAAGCTTGCCTGGATCTTTCCTCTTGCAGGTAAAATTGCACTCAGTGATTAATAACATAAGAACATAAGAACGGCCGTACTGGGTCAGACCAAAGGTTCATCTAGCCCAGTATCCTGTCTACCGACAGTGGCCAGCACCAGGTGCCCCAGAGAGGGTGGACCGAAGACAATGATCAAGCGATTTGTCTCCTGCCATCCCTCTCCAGCCTCTGACAAACAGAGGCCAAGGACACCATTTTATCCCCTGGCTAACAGCCTTTTATGGACCTAACCTCCATGAATTTATCCAGCTTCTCTTTAAACTCTATTATAGTCCTAGCCTTCACAGCCTCCTCTGGCAAGGAGTTCCACAGGTTGACAACACGCTGTGTGAATAAGAACTTCCTTTTATTCCATGTCACTGTTCGTCTCTCCTCTGCTCCATAGTCCCCTCGGCACAATCCTGATTCAATGAGGGTGTTGGGATTGGAGACAGCGAGAGGAGTAGGAGGGATTTACCTAGGCTTCTCATGTTGTGTGCTGTTCTAAATGATGCCCAGAGAGCTTGTGGGGAACCAGGGCTGGCTTTAGGCTGATTTGGCCGATTCCCTGGAATGGGGCCCCACACCTAACGGGGCCCCGCTCCCGGGTGCCCGACACACGTGCAGTGCCCTGGGCATGTGATGCATACGGTGTGCCATCCTGGGTGCCCGGCGCATGCACAGTGCCCCTGGCGCTTAACACATGCGTGGGGCCCCGGGCGTGGTGCATGCGTTGTGCCACCCAGGGTGTGCGGCGCATGTGCAGGGCCTCAAGCGTGCAGCACATGCGCAGGGCCCCAGGTGCACAGTGGATGCTCAGTGCCACACCCGGGGTCCCGTGCGTGCGCGGCCCCGCCCCTGGAATCGGGCCCCACGCTCTTTAAAGCCGGCCCTGTGTGGAACAGCACCATTACAGGCTGAACCTTTCTAGTCCGGCACCCTCGGGACCTGAGCCAGAGAATTTGCTGGACCACAGGAGGTCAATATTGTCTAGCAGCATTACCAACACTTCTGCCGCTTACTGGGCTCTGAGATGCCATTTAGGGGCAAATTAGAGCTAAATAACAGCACCGAACACTGAGAGCCAGGACTGGGGTCTGTAAACAAACTTTATGGGACTGCAGGACACTTGGTCACACCCATGATAAGTGGCTAACTAAAATCATGACGGGCCACGGATGTTTCTGGACCAGAGAGTGCCGGACTAGAGAGGTTCAGCCTGTATTTTTATTCCATCACTACAAAGCTCAGCAATGCAAGCCGGCTGGGAGCTGCAGCCAACCGCTGTCTGATCCCACAAGCCCAGATCCCCAAAATGAGGGAAACCCGGTTCTCTGGCCCCCAGAATCAACCCCTCCGTGCAGAGCATGGAGTGCGAATTCACCCCAATTGGGAGGTCAACTGTCAAACTTGAGTGGAAGATCCTAAGACATCACAATACCCTAAAATAACAAATGTTGATGGGAACAGGTGCAAGGAAACCAAACAAAGAAACCGGACTTGTCTAAACAGCCAGCACGGATTTGTAAAGAACAAATCATGTCACACCAATCTGATAGCTTTCTTTGATAGGATAACGAGTCTTGTGGCTAAGGGAGAAGCGGTGGATGTGGTATACCTAGACTGCAGTAAGGCGTTTGATATGGTCTCGCATGATATTCTTCTCAATAAACTAGGCAAATATCACTTAGATGGGGCTACTATAAGATGGGTGCATAACTGGCTGGATAACTGTACTCAGAGAGTAGTTATTAATGGTTCACAGTCCTGCTGGAAAGGTATAACTAGTGGGGTTCTGCAGGGGTCTCTTTTGGGACCGGCTCTGTTCAATATCTTCATCAACGATTTAGATATTGGCATAGAAAGTACGCTTATTAAGTTTGCAGATGATACCAAGCTGGGAGGGGCTGCGACTGTTCTGGAGGATAGGGTCATAATTCAAAATGATCTGAACAAATTGGAGAAATGGTCTGAGATAAATAGGATGAGGTTTAAGAAAGACAAATGCAAAGTGCTCCACTTAGGAAGGAACAATCGGTTTCACACTGAGAATAGGAAGCGACTGTCTAGGCAGGAGTACGGAGGAAAGGGATCTAGGGGTTATAGTTGAGCACAAGATGAATAGGAGTCAGCAGTGTGATGCTGTTGCAAAGAAAGCAAATATGATTCTGGGAGGCATTAACAGGTGTGTTATGAGCAAGACACGAGAAGTCATTCTTCCGCTCTATTCTGCGCTGGTTAGACCTCAGTTGGAGTATTGTGTCCAGTTCTGGGCACCGCATTTCAAGAAGGATGTGGAGAAATTGGAGAGGGTCCGGAGAAGAGCAACAAGAATGATGAAAGGTCTAGAGAACATGACCTATGAGGGAAGGCTGAAAGAACTGGGTTTGTTTAGTTTAGAAAAGAGAAGACCGGGGGGGGGGGGGGGGGGCGGACGGGGACATGAGAGCCATTTTCAGGTATCTAAAAGGGTGTCATGAGGAGGAGGGAGAAAACTTGTTCATCTTGGCCTCTGAGGATAGAACAAGAAGCAATGGGCTTAAACTGCAGCAAGGGAGGTTTAGGTTGGACATTAGGAAAAAGTTCCTACCTGTCAGGGTGGTCAAACACTGGAATAAATTGCCCAGGGAGGTTGTGGAATCCCCATCTCTGGAGATATTTAAGAGTAGGTTAGAGAAATGTCTATCAGGGATGGTCTAGACAGTATTTGCTCCTGCCGTGAGGGCAGGGGACTGGACTCGATGACCTCTCGAGGTCCCTTCCCGTCCCAGTATTCTATGATTCCATGATTAAACCCAAAAGGCAAGCCACCTTGGTGCCTGCCAAGGACGATTGAAATGATACTTGTTAAAACCAGATGACGTGGAGCCAGAAATTAACTAATCAAAACTGAAGTGCTAGATATGAAACCCAACTGGTGGAGAACATAGGGAGGGGATGGGTCATCGCATTCATCACTCCTTTGTTGAGGGGGACTTGAAAGTGGAGCACTGTGGGGAAAAGAACAAAGGGAAGACGGGACGGAGGCTACTGGAGTGAATTTCCCCATCGGGGATTCCACTCCTGCCATCTCCAGGAACCTGAGAGATTTCCTGGTTGGCACGAGCCACAGAAATGACCCAGATGACTTCGCCACCGTGACTGGCCCCCGCTGAATCCCACACACCTCCGATGGATTTTAACAACTGCAGGACGAGAAAGGCTCCAGTTCATCACAATTAACGTCTCTTTTCTTATTATCCTCTCTGATACCATCGAGGCAGAACCGTCCGTGCGTGGGGCACCTGAAAGTCTGGGGCACCGCTGGGTCTTAATGTCCACCCACCTGCTTCTTCCTTACTCTATTCTGCGGCTCTGCTTCCTCCGGCGAGGATCTAGTTAATGAACAAGTGAAAAACCTTGCCAGAGTGATTAGCAGCCTCCTGTGCTTCTGAAAGAGCCATTCCCATGGGAATGAAGCCATTTTCACAGGCATTTGTCAACGCTCAGTCTAGATGGCCTGTTTCTGAAATGACTGTGAGTCGACAGGACCGTAGTTTAAACTTGACTTTAAAACGTTTCATTCGGGTGTCACTGAAGATCACAGAATCACGTCTCTGAAGGGCTGTTATATCATCAGGGCTCACTCTGGAAACGGTGACACTGAGCAGCGAATCTCTTCTGTGGAGATCCCTTGACAGGCAACCGCGTTAGCCTGGGAATCACCCTCTGAGAAAGAGGATGGAATCTGCCCATGGCTTCCCAATCTGAGACCCTTCCCAGTGCAGGGATGGTTTTGATACTTCCTGTTACCATCTCGGCTCCTGCTCTTAGACGTGTGTCGTCCTGATTTCCTGTTAATGTTTAAACCCGTTGTTTCCCCCTGAGCGGTCCTGGAGTCGATTAGACTCTGGCATAGAAACACGGGGATGGAGACTCAGCTGTTGGAAACTGACGTAGCGCCACTGAAGAAACCTAACAGAGCAGTGGCAGGTGACTGCTTGTCCCTCTGCCCTAGAGCAAGGATCTTGTTGTAACATAAAAATGGGCGGTGGGTGAGGTAGGCAAGGGAAGGCATTGCCTTCCCAAACATGCCTACATGCCCCAGATGCTAGGAGAGGCTGGGGACAGAACTGGGGCCGTGGGGTTGTGTCTCAGTTTCCTAGCCACCCAGGCAGGGTTGGGGACGTAGCATGGAAGCCCCGGCCCTCTAGGTGGCCAGGGAGGATCAGACTGGAATTGGGCGGGGCTTGGCTAAACCGGGAGGAGGGGAAGGTTGCTGAAGGGGCGTGGCCTCAAGTGGAAGGGGAGGGGTTGGGGCTTCACAAACACCCATGACAGGCCGTCTCACATATGAATAAAGCTTCCAGCCAAGGCTGTCCTCGTGTGAGACATTTTCTCTGTAAAACAGGCTGGGCGAATGGTTTGGACCCTCTTTCTGAACAGAAAGTTCAGATCAGTTTGCTAAAGCCGTAAGGCCGGTCCCCTCTAACACCAAACTGTAACGTCATTTATGTTAGGAGCCGTATCACAACAGCTCCTACTGGCCTCAGATGAGACACGGCCCCCTGTGGGCTGGATGGTGCTGAGTAGATAAGAGAGGGGCGCAGTAACATGGACAAGGTCACGAGGCACCTCAGTGGTAGAGGCAGGAATAGCGCCACGCTCTCAGACCAGTGCTGTGTCCACTTGTTCCATGCTCAGCCAGGCAGCGGGACCCAGGGTAGAGCCACCGAGTCAGGACTTGGGGGATTCGGGCCCTTCAGTTGTTTTGTAAAGTCGAGGGGGTGGGGGGAGCAGGGTTATAGAAAAGGAGAAACAAAGTGGGAGAGGGGCCCACGCGGAGAGCAGGGCCGCAAGGAAGCTTCAGAGAGGCATCACAGCTAAAAATACTTGCCCCCGCCCACCGAACTTTCAGCTGCTTGCTGTTTAAATGATGTCCCTCATTTTGGGCCCTGCCCATGGGACATTTGTGTCTCCATGGCAAGACCAGCATGATGCTCAGAGCAGATGCAATGAGCCACTGAACAATGTAACTGCAGCCTGGGGAAAATACAGCAATCTCCAGCGACACCTTGTGGCCGACGGTTGCATCTCCCGCTCAGAAGGGCTAATCCACACAATTGCACCCAAGAGCTGAGAAAAATGGGCTTGGTTTTATTCTTTACAGCTAGATCCTCTAGACAAACGTGGTCCAGCTTTCTGGGATGCGATGAGAAATTGACTCTGGATAACAGAGTTTCCCCGCAGTAGCAAAAACGACCGCCAAGCCCCCAAAAGACATAGAATCACAGATTTTCAAGCCGAAAAGGACCAATTATAATAATTTAATCTGGCCTTGATTTACCCCCCTTTGCACAAACAGTTATATGCAATTGGAAGCACAGAGTTTTGCACGATAAGAGCCTTCGGGGGTTGGTAGTTTCAAATCCCTTTAGATCGGGAAAAGGAAACCCACTCGGCTTGAAACACCACAGTATACGTCTGTGCATGCTTCTTTTCCCAGCCTTCAGCTGCAAGGTCTCAAACCTGCATCAGTTTGGGGCAGCTGAGCAAAACAAAACTCCAGAATTCAGTTCTGCTCTTGGTTACGGGAGCACATGGGGAGTGATCTCATGGAAGTGACTTCAGATTCACAATGGTGTAGGAAGGGGCAGAATTTTAGCCTCTGGTCAGCTTTCCGAAAACAAAAGAAAGGAAAAAACACGTTTGAGCTCTTAAAAATGGGCTAAACCCCGTATTATTCTCCCAGGCAATGTCAACTCAGCAGTGTTATTTCGGTATAACTGACGCTATTCTGAAATAACATAGGGTACGTCTCAACTACATGGCTCCGTCGATGGTGCCATGTAGATTAGTTTACTCGGCAAAGGGAAATGAAGCCGCGATTTAAATAATCGCGGCTTCATTTAAATCAAAATGGCCGCCGCGCTGTGGCGGATCCTGGAAGCCTCATTTCAGGAGGAATAAGGGAAGTCGGAGGAAGAGTGTTCTTCCTTTACGTTCCTGCTGTGCAGACAGTGCCAAAAGCCAAGTTAAGCTATTTCAACTTCAGCTATGCAATTGACGTAGCTGACATTGTGTAGCATAACTCAACATTTACCTTCCTGTATAGCCGTGCCCCCGGACAGTGTGTACTTGTACAAGGAGTCTATATAGCGAATTCTACCTGGAGTTATTTGCACATTAGAATCCCTTCACTCCGAAAGTTGCCCGTCACAAACACAGGGTGTGTCTAGACTACATGCCTCCGTCGACGGAGGCATGTAGATTAGACAGATCGGCAGAGGGAAAAGAAGCTGCGATTAAAATAATCGCGGCTTCATTTAAATTTAAATGGCTGCCCCGCTCTGCTGATCAGCTGTTTGTCGGCAGATCGGGGCAGCTGGACGCGCCGCGTCGACAAAGAAGCCTTTCTTGATCGGCGCAGGTAAACCTGGTTTCACGAGGCATACCTGTGCCGATCAAGAAAGGCTTCATTGTCGACGCGGCGCGTCCAGACTGCCACGATCTGCCGACAAACAGCTGATCGGCAGAGCGGGGCAGCCATTTAAATTTAAATGAAGCCGCGATTATTTTAATCGCGGCTTCATTTCCCTCTGCCGATCTGTCTAATCTACATGCCTCCGTCGACGGAGGCATGTAGTTTAGACGTACCCACAGTGTGTCTAGTATGCTCTCTGCTGAGATTTATGATGTAAGTACAGTCCAGATTTTAAAGATGCCTTGGGAAAGGAAGTGTGAAAAATATCACTGAAGGTTTGTCTACACAGGGAAGCACAGAGGCATTACTAATCGGATAGAATTCCCTTAGGAAGACTGAGTTTACACTTAAAACATGGGACACTCACTACAGCGATGGGAGGGGTTCTCCCATCGCACTGGTTAATCCATCTCCCTGAGAGCTGTTTGCTGGGTTGATGGAAGAATTCATTTATCAGCCTACTACCATTTACACTGGGGGTGAGATTGGCTTACTACATCACTCCGGGGTGGGGATATTTCACATCCCTGAGAGCATGTCCACACTAGGAGATAATTTCGAAATAACGACATTTGAAATAATAACTCCCAAAATAACTATTTCGAATTAGCATGTCCACACTACAGAGAAGCTTTGAAATTAGTCTGAGGCAGGCTCCCTTAATGTGGATGCTCTACATCGACTTAGAAGAAGCCGTGGGGAGTAATTACTTTGAATGATTCTGGGGAGTCGTTAGTTCAAAATAACAGCGGCTTGCTTTGTCGACAGAACTGTCTGTAGTCTAGATGCTCTTTTTCAACAGAGGCTTTGTCGACAGTATCAGTCGACAAAGCCTCTGTCGAAAAAAGCCTGTAGTCTAGACATACCCTCACTGAAATAAGGGGAGTTATTTCAAGATAACTCTAGTGTAGACATGCCCGGAAAGTAGGAGTGCAGATTTCAAAAGAAGCAGCCTGTTTCTTCAAAATTACGGGCTTGGTCGTGCGGACGCTCTGCTTATTATTTTTAAATAAGGGGGCTTATTTCGAAATAACTCCCTAGTGTAAACCAGGGCTTGGTGTGGTAATGGTGTTGCCTTAACTTTTTAGTGTAGACCTAGCAGAAGTAACGTAAGCTAAACTGTGTTAAGGCCACTCTTATTTCAAGTAAGAAGGCCCACAGAGGGCTTTAATCTGGTTTAACTCATTTGGCTTCATTTCCCAGCTTTAGTTAATTGGGAATAGAGTTAGCCCCTGTGTAGACATGACCCGAGCTGTCTGCAATACTCCCATCTCTCGCTCCCTTTGCTCCTGCTAGGAACAGCACGTAAACAAGTCCAGGATAACAATGAATTATTACGGTAACGTCCAAGTGACAAAGCAACTAAAAACGTGGGAGGAAAAGCCCGAACAATCCCATCTCTAAACATACCATGAAATACAATCCTAGAGGGGCGACTATGAACCAAGACTCTCCCCCAGCAAAGATTCAGAGACGTGCTTCCCATGATGCACTTTGAGTTCACACCATTGACGTCCCTCGGGGTTGCCCCTACCGGTGCTGGTGCCCTATGTGGTCCAGCACTCGTACCCTGCCCCCCACCCTGGCAGGAATGGATGCTCTGCATGGGGAGGAGGAACTTGAAGCTGTGGCGGAAAGGAGTTGCCAACTTTCCTGGAGTGGAGAGACCAGATGCCATTTACTAGGTGCCCCTAATAAGCCTGGGTCAGTCATGGTACATACCAGTGTTCCCTCTAATCTCTTCTGCCCATGTGCAGATTTTTTCCCATTCGTGTGCGGAATAATTTTATGTGCACCAAGGCATGTGCCAATGTGCACCACTAGTACACAGGTAAACAGGTAAACAGAAACAAAACCCATGGGCACCCTGCTAGGCAGCATTTCAATCTGAGTGGCCGCACAAGTGCCCAGCTTCCAGTGAACCCTGATGCATGCGCATAAAAAAGGGAGAGTCTCTAAAAAACGGACAGGCTAGTGGAAGAAAAGAAATGTTACTGTCCTCACTGTACAGAGCGGAATCGGCAGCATGGCAAGACACAGCGACTTGCACAAGGTCTCGTGGGAAGCCCGTGGCAGCAGGGCCTGCGAGCGCCCGGATCAACACCTACATGCGGAGACAGCTGCAGCCATGCGGCTGCCCACGCAAAGGGGTTTGGCAGCCTTGGCGGAAAAGCGTTGCCAGACCAATTGGCATTATTCATTTCGGTGCCTCTCAGCTGGCCAGGAGACAAAAGGGAACTGGCCTGATCCTCTGTCTTAATTCAAAATGATCTGGACAAACTGGAGAAATGGTGGGAGGTAAACAGGATGCAGTTTAATAAAGACAAATGCAAAGTGCTCCACTTAGGGAGGAACAATCCGTTTCACACATACAGGAATGGGAAGCGACTGTCTAGGAAGGAGTATGGCAGAAAGGGACCTAGGGGTCAGAGTGGACCACAAGCTAAATATGAGTCCACAGTGTGACATTGTTGCAAAAAAAGCCAACATGATTCCGGGAGGCATTAACAGGAGTGTTGTGAGCAAGACATGAGAAGTCGTTCTTCCGCTCTACTCTGCGCTGATTATGCCTCAATTGGAGTATTGTGTCCAGTTCTGGGCATCGCATTTCAAGAGAGATGTGGAGAAATTGAAGAAGGTCCAGAGAAGAGCAAGCAAAATGATGAAAGGTCTAGAGAACATGAGCTAGGAGGGAAGACTGAAAGAACTGGGCTTGTTTCGTTTGGGAAAGAGAAGACAGAGAGGGGACATCAGAGCAGTTTTCAAGTATCTAAAAGGGTGTCACAAGGGGGAGGGAGAAAAATTGTTCTTCCTGGCCTCTGGGGATAGAACGAGAAGCAAGGGGCTTAAACTGCAGCAAGGGAGGTTTAGGTTGGACATTAGGAAAAAGTTCCTAACTTTCAGGGTGGTCAAACACTGGAATAAGTTGCCAAGGGAGGTTGTGGAATCCCCATCCCTGGAGAGATTTAAGAGCAGGTTAGATAAATGTCTTTCAGGGATGGTCTAGACCAGCGGTTCCCAGCCTTTCCCAGATGGGGACCCATTTTGACAATTCAAGAAGACTTGGTGACCCAAGGCAATTCAAAAACGGAGGGAGGGCAGAGTCACCTGGGAAGATACTTGGCGACCCTTTTGAAATGTAATGGTGACCCATATTTGGGCCCTGACCCATAGGTTGGGGACCCTTGGTCTAGATGGTACTGAGTCCTGCCATGAGGGCAGGGGACTGGACTTGATGACCTCTCGAGGTCCCTTCCAGTCCTAGTGTTCCATGATTCTAAGCCTGCCCTTCAAACTGGCGGGCACAATTGGACCTGCACCAATAATTGCTCCTGCAATGAATTGTGGGTGCAAACCATCTCCCTGTACTGTACTGATCTTGGGGAGCAAAACTGGCGCCTGTCAGGCCCCTTGAAGGCGAGGGGCATTTCCCTGCAGCTTTCGATGGGGTGGCAAGGCCAGATCCAAACGGGGAAAGGTCAAAAGTGGAAGAGAGTTAAGAAAAAAAAGAGGGTCTCCTTGAAAAGAGCGGCTTCCACAGAATGAAGAGCACAAAGCAAGCGTTTCCAGCTATGGAGAGGCCGGTGTGTGGCTAGGAGCTGCTGGCAGGACATGTCCTGCCTCTGTGGGCTGCATTGGAGGAAAGAAACTTCCCTTCATCTCTACTTTTGTGATGCTAAGTGCTGCTGCCTGGGTTCTTGTATGGACACCCCGTCCTTCGTGGAGTAGGGTCCTCAAACCGGAGATGTTCCATTGACTTCACGTTCAAATTAGGCATCAGCGTAAGCAGGTTGTGGAATCCCCAGCCCTGGAGATATTGAAGAGCAGGGTGGATGGACATCTCTCAGGGATAAGCTAGACACCGTGTCTAGACTGGCAAGTTTTGTCAGAAAATCATCTGCTTTTCTGGAAAAACTTGCCAGCTGTCTACACTGGCTGCTTAAATTTCCGGAAAAGCACTGATGATCTCATGTCAGATTGTCAGTGCTTTTCCGGAAATACTATGCTGCTCCCGTTCGGGCAAAAGTCTTTTCCCGAAAGACTTTTGCGCAAAAGGGCCAGTGTAGACAGCACAGGACTGTTTTCTGCAAAAAAGCCCCGATCGCGAAAATGGCAATCGGGGCTTTTTTGCGGAGAAGCGCGTCTAGATTGGCCACGGACGCTTTTCCGCATAAAGTGCTTTTGCGGAAAAGTGTCCTGCCAATCTAGACGCGCTTTCCCGAAAATGCTTTTAACGGAAAACTTTTCCGTTAAAAGCAATTCCGGAAAATCATGCCAGCGTAGACGTAGCCCAAAGGGTCTTTCCCCCGAGCTCCCAGTGCCCTGCACTAAACTGTTTAAAGGTTTATTAACTAGGGAAAAGAAATAAAAGAGTTATTTACACGCTAAAGCAAGCCAACATACACACACAGATGAGTTACCACCTGTGATTCCTAAGGAGGATAGTGATGCTGTAATCCAGAGGTGGGCAAAAGGGCCTCCGCGGGCCAGATCCGGCCCACCAAGTGAGTTGATCCAGCCCGCGGAGGCCCTACCACTCCCCCCTGGCAGGGTGGGAGGAGACTTTGTAAGCTTCCCCCGTCCCCAAGCTCTGATTGGCCTGAAGGGGTGGGGTGGGGCGGGGCGGGTGAAGCATGCAAAGTCTCCTCCCACAGCCAGGGGCAGGGCGCCTACAGGGAGCCGCCAGCTATTCAGAACAGCTGGCAGTTCTCTTTGGGGCGGGGCAAAGACTTTGCATGCTCCCCCACCCCCAGACCAATCAGGATCTGTGAGTGGGGAAGCATGGAAGTGTCTTGGCCCCACCCCTTCCGCCCGAGGCCCTGCCCCTTCTGGGATGGCCCAGGGCCACTTCAAAAATTTCTGAAGTGGCCCCGGGTCAAAACTGATTGCCCACCCCTGCTGTTAATCTGTCAGTTCAAAACGTCTCTCGGGGCAGATTCCGGGGTAACCCCTGGGGATCTCTGCTTCCCTTTATACTCTCTGGTCCCGGGAGAGTTCAAACCGCAAAGCTCTGAGTCAATCGTCCTGTCAGCTACATTTGTTTCCCTCTTTTGTACCAGTGCATCTGGAGCATGCCCAGTAAGGCAGAAGGGGCGTGGCTTAATCCTCTTTTGTACCAGTGCATCTGGAGTATGCCCAGTAAGGCAGAAGGGGCGTGGCTTGCTCCTCTTTTGTACCGGTGCACCTGGAGCATGCCCAGTAAGGCAGAAGGGGCGTGGCTTGCTCCTCTTTTGTACCGGTGCACCTGGAGCATGCCCAGTAAGGCAGAAGGGGCGTGGTTTGCTCCTTTTTTGTACTGGTGCACCTGGAGCATGCCCAGTAAAGGAGGAGGGGTGTGGCTTGCTCCTCTTTTGTACTGGTGCACCTGGAGCATGCCCAGTAAAGGAGGAGGGGTGTGGCTTGCTCCTCTTTTGTACTGGTGCACCTGGAGCATGCCCAGTAAGGCGGAAAGGGCGTGGCTTGCTCCTCTTTTGTACTGGTGCACCTGGAGCATGGCCAGTAAGGCAGAAGGGGCGTGGCTTGCTCCTCTTTTGTACCAGTGCACCTGGAGCATGCCCAGTAAGGCAGAAGGGGCGTGGTTTGCTCCTTTTTTGTACTGGTGCACCTGGAGCATGCCCAGTAAAGGAGGAGGGGTGTGGCTTGCTCCTCTTTTGTACTGGTGCACCTGGAGCATGCCCAGTAAAGGAGGAGGGGTGTGGCTTGCTCCTCTTTTGTACTGGTGCACCTGGAGCATGCCCAGTAAGGCGGAAAGGGCGTGGCTTGCTCCTCTTTTGTACCAGTGCACCTGGAGCATGGCCAGTAAGATGAAAGGGGTGTGGCTTGCTCCTCTTTTGTACTGGTGCATTTGGAGCATGCCCAGTAAGATGAAAGGGGCGTGGCTTGCTCCTCTTTTGTACTGGTGCACCTGGAGCATGCCCAGTCAGGCGGAAGGGGAGTGTCTTGCTCAGCCCTCTGTGCAGGGTTAACCCTGTCTTGCCCAGTGTGGTACTACGCCCAGTCACAGCTCACCCGACCCCAGGGTGGACGTGTGGGGGACTAGTCTCCAGGACAAGTTAGAGCAGCCCGATGGCTGTAAATCACACTGCCTACCAGCCTGGAGGCTGCTCTCGATTACGCCTTCTACCAATGGCCCAAAGAGCGGCTGGAGATCGGGAAGACCTGCCTAGACTCCGATGGTGGAGCAGGCGAGGGGGTGATGTCGGGGTAACTATGCCAGAGCTGCCTCTACAAGGATGCTTGCACTGAGGTGATGCTCTCAGGGTTAGCTTGGGAGGCTGCGATCTGCCAGGGGTGCCATGGGAAGCAGCCACCTTGTGCTCTGCGCCGGTAGGTGGGGAAGTCGCTCTGAGCTCTGCCCGGGGCAGTCTAGTTGCACACGAGGAGGGGTTGGTTTTTGCCGGTTGCTCGGTGGCTGCTTTACCAGATGCTTTTGTGTCCGAGGTTAATGAGTGCAATTAACAGCGAATGCTTTAATTGCAGCCCTTCAGCGGGAGCCGTGACTGTGATTGTTTGGGAGGCAGTTGTGCCGTGCACTCGGGTGGCTATTATAGGAAACAAGCCCATTAGCAGGAGACCTAGCCTGGAAGTCACGATTCAGTGCAGGGCAGCACAAGAGGGGTGCTTGACAAGCCCTGTTGTTCACTCAACAGCCAATTAGAGCCATTTGGGGCCCGATTGTTAATTAGGAATTGGCAAACGGGGCTGGCATCATTTCAGAGCGCCTCGAACCTCCGCTGGCCGGATGATCCCTGCATGGGGAAAATCAGCGTGGGCTTCCTGACCCAGTGGACTGTCACAGATTTACACCATCTGGAGATCTGTCCACTGGATGCGCTATGGTTTTAAGTAAGGGTGGGGAGCTGCATCCGGCCCTCCGGCTTGTCTGGGTCTGGCCCCCGAGGCATTGGCTGGGGCTTCAGTCTTGTGGCCCCCTTCTAACCCAGACCCTGCACCCCCACTCTGCTTCTGCACCCTAGAACCACCAACCCCCGACCCAATCCTGCACCCTCCCTCCTGTCCAAACCTCAAGCCTGCTTCTTGGAAGCCCCCTCCCACACAGTGAACCCCTCAGTTTTCGCCCCACCCCAGAGCATAGGGGGGACCACAAAATCTACTGGCCCAGGCCCCCCTAAGCACTGATGTGCGAGGGGAATGTCTGTGGGAAGTGTCTTTCTGCTTCTCAGTTGGGGTTTTCTTCTTCTTCTCTTCTTCTCACTTTTGGGCAGCCCCTGACTGATTTTTTTGTGGGTTAACAGTGCCCAACCCCCAAAAGTTCCCCACCCCTGTTTTACAGCCTGGCTTCATTACTTTGAACTCCCTGTTCAGGGCCAGCAACGCTTCACAAGCAAAGGCGAAAGGAATACCTGCAGGGATGGGGTGTGAAAACTGAAGTCTGTTTCTCTGAGCAATTGGCAGAATTTCTGCATTCCCGGCGCCCTGGTTGTCTGGGGAAGAAAGACGGGTGCAAAATGCTGTCTCAAAGGACGGGATGGAAGGAAACGGAAAAGCACAGCGTTATCCTTGAGGAGCAAGGATACGTTTGATCCAAAAAAGGGTGGTCTTCAAATCTGTGGGGAATCCTGCGAGGGAATCAGAGGATCCACCCTGAACAAAATCCAGAGGAGCAAGAGAAAATTCAAGCATACGATTGTGCCTCCAACACCTGGCTTGGGTGAGCTATTCTCCTATGCAGCTATGCTAATGAGTTCCTCGTTTAAGGGAAATTAATGCACGGATTGTGTAAGCGCGGGAGTCCTACATTTTATTAGGTGATATGAGAATGTGTCGGAGAGTTTCATCTATACTCTCTGCGCGCCACTATTCATACCAAATTTATCTCTTTTATGGGTTTGAAGCTTTTTTAGATACATATCAAAGACCTTTCCCATGCCTCTAACATGAATAATATATTCTGTTACAGCGTCTAATAAATCATTTCAGTTCTCGGTTCGGCCCTGGGTAAGGCTAGCTCCTTGAAGCACAGTGATCTGCATTTCATCCCCATTTGGCTGTCTAAAACACTTCTTTTACCTACCGCCTGGAAAACTGAGTCGCAAAAGCTGAAGAAGAAAGTGGCTAATCTTGTGGTTAATACCTGGCATTCAGGAAAGCCTACAAGTCTACGCTCTGCTACTAACTCCCTGTCTGACCTTGGTCAAGTCACTTCATCTTTCTCTGTGTCTTATTTCTCCCTTCCTCCACCTTACAGCTACTTTGAGCATAAATGCTTTGGAGCTGGGACAGTTTCTTCCTAACTGCAGAGTTAGGTCCAACACAAGGCAGGTCATGACAAAATAGCTCTGAAGTGTCTTTGCACTTACATTTTGCTTCCACCAAAGTAACTGCCTCCCTATGCTGACTCAATAACTCTACATCCAAGAGCGGCACTGAGTTGAGGCGGATGTAGCTGGGTCAATGAAGTATCAGCGTGGACACTGGGTTGCTTAGGTTGCCTGTTATTGGCTTTCAAGAACCATCCCACAATGTCCCACACTGATAATAAAATAGATAAAGTGTGGCGAGGAAGGGCACCCACTGCTGACACCAACAGGGCATAAACACGCACGAGCAATGTAGTTACCGGGGCAGCTGTATGCCAACCTAAGGTACATTGACTTAATTTTGCAGTGTTGACGTGGCCTTAGCTCGTGTTCGTTCAGGGTCCAGAACAGCTGGGGCCTCTAGCTACTACTGTAATATAAATAATAGGCATGGGTGTTTTTCCTCTTCTCTTTTTAGCAGTGTTGGTCTGCCCTGGGCAAAGAACCGGATTCTGAAGCATGGACGGCGGGCCCGACAGGTACCGTGGACCCCCCCCTGGCAAGGTGGGAGGGGAACCTGGCTCCGTGCCCCCAGAAGGGGTGGGACTGAAGGTGGAAGGGGCAGGGCTAAAGGTGGAAGGGGCGGGGCTTAGGACATTCAGCCCTTAGCACTGCCCTTTGAAACACCAGGCCACTGTGCAATTGCCCAAGGGTGGAGGAGGCGGGGCTAAAGGTGGAAGGGGCGGGGCTAAAGGTGGACGAGGCGGGGCTAAAGGTGGAAGGGATGGGGCTAACGGTGGAAGAGGCGGGGCTAAAGGTGGAAGGGGTGGGGCTAAATACGGAAGGGGTGGGGCTAAAGGTGGAAGGGCGGGGCTTAGGACATTCAGCCCTTAGCACTGCCTGTACCACGGTGCTGCCCCCCAGGTCCCGAGGCCACATGGAGCCAACCACAGCAGTTCAAAGGGGCAGCGGCCAGGAGCTCTGGGCCCCTTTGAAACACCAGGCCATTGTGCAATTGCCCAAGGGTCTGTCCTGGGACCCATCCTATTCAATCTATTTATAAATGATCCACAGAAAGGGGTAAACAGTGAGGTGGCAAAATGTGCAGATGATCCCAAACTGCTCAAGATAGTTAAGGCCAAAGCAGACTGTGAAGAGCTTCCAAAAGATCTCACCAAACTAAGTGACTGGGCAACAAAATGGCAAATGAAATTTAATGCAGATAAACGTAAAGTAATGCACATTGGGAAAAATAATCCCAACTATCCGGACAATATCATAGAATCATAGAGCTGGAAGAGACCTCAGGAGTCATCAAGTCCAGCCCCCTGCCCAAGGCAGGACCAATCCCAACTCAATCACTATGAGGGGGACTAATTTGGCTACCACTACTCAAGAGAGAGATCTTGGAGTCATTGTGGAAAGTTCTCTGAACACATCCACTCCATGGGCAGCAGCCGTCAAAAAAGCAAACAGAATGTTAGGGATCATTATAAAAGGAATAAAGAATAAGACAGAGAATATCGTATTGCCTCTATATAAAACCATGGTGCGCCCACATCTTGAATGCTGCGTACAGATGTGGTTGTCTCATCTCAAAAAAGATCTCTTGGCATTGGAAAAGGTTCAGAAGAGGGAAACAAAAATGATTAGGGGTTTGGAACAGGTCCCATATGAAGAGAGATTAAAAAGACTTGGACTTTTCATCTTAGAAAAGAGGAGACTATGGGGGGGATATGCAAGAGGTGTATAAAATCATGACTGGTGTGGAAAAAGTCAAGAAGGAAAAGTGATTTACTTGTTCTCATAATATAAGAACTAGGGGTCACCAAATGAAATGAATAGGTAGCTGGTTTAAAACAAACAAAACGAAGCTTTTCTTCATGCAGCGCACAGTCAATCTGTGGAACTCCTTGCCTCAGGGTGCTGTGAAGTCTGGGGCTTTAACAGGGTTTTAAAAAGAGCTAGATACGTGCATGGAGGTTAGGTCCATCAATGGCTCTTAGCCAGGATGGGTAGGAATGGTGTCCCTGGACTCTGTTTGTCTGGAAATGGATGACAGGAGAAGGATCACGTGAGGATTCCCTGTTGTGTTCAACTGCCTCTGGGGCACCTGGAATTGGCCGCTGTCGGCAGACAGGACACTGGCCTAGATGGACCTTTTGTCTGACCCAGTCTGGCCGCTCTCCTGTTCTTATGAGGCTTGTCACATCGAGTGAATGAAGAGATGCTAACGCCCAGGACCATTCCACAGTCGAGAATCAGTGCGTTCATGGATTACTGGTCTGAGCCAAAGTAACAAGCTCCAAAAGCCTGGATGACTCCTCCAGGACCCAGCTGTGACCTCCAGCCCTGGAAAGCTGGCACAGAGCTGGGGCGCAGTATCACAAGCTACCAGCCCCTGAGAGGGCTCAAGCTAGCACAGCTGACAAAATGGACAGGTCTGGCCGCGGCGGACACTGGATTCCTCCCTTCAGGGCAGCAAATTTCTCATCCAGCCTCCTCCCAGGCCAGAGAGTCAAGCTACTTTGGAGGCGTTCTCGGCTCCACCCAGGATCTTTACTCTCCCCAGCTGGGACAACGAAATGCCCCCTACCTAGCAGAGAGCAATACAAACTGGACCACCACAATCACTCCAGCAGGTCAACCTGAGTGACCCGCGGGTCGTGAGGTTGCCTCCAGGCGGGGCCTGTTCGGTTACACACATCTCTGGGGCGGAAGGGGGCTCCAGATGGGATCAACGCAATTGGATTGACCTGCCAAAACTGAGATTAAGGTCGCCAAACGGGTAGCAGCCCTTCCCCCAAATCCACCCGGCCCCACTGGAGAAAGACATGGGGGCCACCGCGCTGGAGTGTTTCAACCCAGCCAGGGCTTTGTCAAACTGAGACTTAAACACCTCTAGGGATGGAGATTCCACCCCCCCCAGGGAACCCGTCCCAGTGCTTCCCCACCCGCCTAGGGAAATAGTTTTTCCTAATCATTCCATTGAAAGGGGAAAGGTGGAGACCAGAGGTGCAGGGGGGTGCGTGGTCCTGAAGGACACTGCTGTGGCCCGTACCCCTTTCCTGTCATGGGTATGCGTCTTCAGGACACATGGTACCATTGGAGCTGCCAGCTGTGCTTAGGGTTGACAGGTATCCGGTTTTCGCCTGGACCGTCCGTTATTTCTGGCCCCCTGTCCGGTAAAAAAAACCCCAGAAAATACAGGACATATACCTGGTTGTGGTTTTTTTTTTTTGGTCAACATGTTTGGTCTCCCTTTTTTTTTTGCTCAACCGAGTGTTTTTCCTGCCATGTTTGGGATTTTGGGTGAACGCATCTGGCAAGCCTAGCTGTGCTGGTATTGGCTTGTTGGGCCTCTCAAACTGGTCCCATCTTCTGGCAGTCAAGAAAGTCCATCTTCCGTCACCATGGACACTGGACCATCTCCATCTATAGTGGTGAAGAAGCATAGACTCCGCCTCTGGGGCAGGTTGCTCCAGGGTGGGTTTCATGCCAGCGTTTTCTTCTCTCTTGGATCCAGGCTGATTTGCAGGGCTATGACCAGGCTTCACCTCCGGAGAACCACAAGAGCAGGACGTCGCCCTGTCTATGAAAGAGCCGAAAAAAAACGTGCACAGAATGCATGTGCCAACAGCCCCACCAAGGGTTTCCTCAGCAGCAATCCATACGTGCCTGAGGAGACGGTAATTGGAATGATATAAAAGATGTGTGAGGCAAAAGCGTTCAGTGTATATGATGCGATAGTATTCTTGTTGGAATCAATTATTTGGAATTTATAAAGTGTATTTTCTAATGACTTAGCACACTCTCGCACGCCTATCGGCTGATTTCAAGGATTTTTTTTTATTTCACCTTGGCATGTCTTTTATCAGAAATCGTTTTGAAACTTTTTAATTTATGGGCTTTTATTGCAATACTCAATTCATCCTGAGTAGTCTATTATTAAGTGTTCTAGAGGCTCTCATTGTTCGTTATCGGGGGATTGTATCTCTGTGCAATTCATCTGTAGTCATTCTTCATAGAGAAAATCTTTCATATTAGGTTTCTTTCATCATACGCTGACAACTCTTGAATGCATCATTATTCAGCAATGGGTTTAGAAATTATAATCATTAGGCAATTTTTCATATAATCTGATTTTATAAACTGTTTCTTTTTATTATCTTTTGATGGAAAACAGTAAATGCATCTGTCTATTTTGATCCGCTCTGATAACAGTAATAGAAAAACTAAGTAAGAACATCTTATTGAGGAAACAACGGCACTGGATTTCTTATATGCACAGACCAAGAGGTTATTTAATGTGAAGTAAAACTCGCCATTCTATTTAATGAGACACATTCAGCACCAATATCGAAACATTAATACCCGGCTCTTTATGCAGGGCTGTCAAAGTTCAATTGACTTTATGCACCAGATGGGTGTATAGTGTCACAGAAGTGAGTTGGTGCAATTAACAAAAAGTAACAAGAGGAAAAAAAACCCGTAGGCTGGATTTAAGAACATAAGAATGGCCACACCGAATCAGACGAAAGGTCCATCTAGTCCAGTGTCCTGTCTGCTGACAGCGGACAAAGCCAGATGCCCCAGAGGGAGTGATCAGAACTGATAATCATTGCATGATCCCTCTCCTGTCACCCATTTCCAGCCTCTGACAAACACCATTCCTACACATCCTGGCTAATAGCCATTGATAGACCTAACCTCCATGAAGCTATCTAGCTCTTTTTTGAACTCTGTTAAAGTCCTAGCCCTCCTCACATCCTCTGGCAAGGAGTTCCACAGGTTGACTGCGTGAAACCCATGCCTCCTGATTGGCTGGAGGGACAAGCAGGTGGCTCTGAGTGCTCCTGGCCACCCTTCGCTCCAGTTTCTGAGCTCCCGGCTCCAGCTTGACTTCTGCACTGCCTTGAGTTTTTGGTCCCAGCTTCTAACTAGCTTGGTTCCCAAAGCTGGCTCCAACCACTAGGATAGCCTGCCCTGGCCTCGGTCCCCGGAAGACATGCCTGCTCGGGAGTCTGATGTTTCTGGTGCAAAAGAAAGCGGCCTGCCCGGCCTTCCAAGCCCAGTCTAGAAGACAGGATCACAGGGCTGTTTCCCGAGAGGAGAACTGGTTCAGCAAGAGGCGCTGGGTCTCACGGGACCCGTGAATAGCTGATGCCTTCTCCAGAAAGAAATGTGAGGAGGGAGGAACCAGGAAAATCAGGACCTAATTCCACACAGTTTCCCTGTACTTTCACAGGTGTCAGTGAACCTGGAATGGGACCCCTTGACTCCACCCCAGCTACCACCTCTGCTGCTCTAGGGCGTACCTGCCCCCTTAGATCAGCTGAACTCTGGCATTGGGGGGCCGTTCACACCCCCTGGACGTCTAGACTGACTTTCACTTTTGAAAGAAGATATGCAAATGCGGCGGTCATTTGCATATCTTCTTCCGATCGCTTTTTCGGAAGAGGTTTTTTTTCCCCCGAAAAAAGCAAGCCGTTTAGACGCGCTTCTTTCGAAAAAACACCCTCCCTTTTTCGAAAGAACCGTCTTCCTCAGAAATGGAGGTTTACGGGTTCTTTTGACAAAAAAGGGTTGTTTTCTCCCGAAAGAACCGCGTCTAGACTGCTTGCTTTTTCAAAGAAAAAAAAACGCTCTTTCGAAAAGTGATCGGGAGAAGATATGCAAATGACTGCCGAATTTGCATATCGTCTATGAAAAGTGAAAGTGAGTCTAGACGTACCCGTAACTAGGGCAATCTCAATTTCCTGGGTAGACCAGGCATAGTAAGTGAGCAATGTGATCGGTCTCGGCAGAGTACAGCAGGCATGCTCGTCGGCTCCTGGAAACCAGCGCGGCTCCCCTTATTTTAATGGAGCTTAGGGATGTAAACAGCTGTTGAAAAAGTTAACGGGTGAAACACAATATTTCTTTTCTAAGCCCATATTAAATGCATGAGAAGAAAACTAAAGTTATTAAAAAACCCACCTGCCGTCAGTGCTAGGGAGCAGTTTGGGAAAGGAGACTGGAAGAAAGAGAGGACCGGAAAGCAAAACAAAGCAAGGAATATGCAGGGAGAATTGATGCCTGGTGGCCTCACTCAACCTTGGGCAGACGGCAGTGTAGACAGGCAACATGAATTTCTTGCGCAAGAAAGCCCTATGGCTAAAATGGCCATCAGAGCTTTCTTAGGCAAGAAAGCGTCCACACTGCCATAGACACTCTTGCGCAAAAGCATAGGCCAGTGTAGACGCGCTCTAGTGGAAGACTTTTTGCGCAAGAACTCTTCCGCAAAACAGTTCTTGTGCAAGAAGCTGCCAGTGTAGACGTAGCCTAGAAGTATAAGCTATACCGGTACAGGCTGAACCTCTCTAGTCCGGCACTGTCTAGTCCAGCAACATCCATGGTCCGGTGTGATTTTAGTGAGCCGGATGTCCACTTATCGTGGGTGTGGCCAAGTTTCCTGCAGTCTCATAAAGTCTATTTACAGCCATCAGTCCTGGCTCTCTGTTCTGTGCTGTTATTTAGCTCTAATTTACCCCTAAATGTCTTCTAAGAGCCCAATAAGCAGTGGAAGTGTTGGTAATGTTGCTGGACAATATTGACCACCCATGGTCCGGCAAATTCTCTGATTCGGCACTGGTCAAGTCCTGAGGAGGCTGGACTAAAGAGTGTAACTATGCTTCTAGAGTTTCTGTATAGACAAGCTATTAGGCTTTTCCATCGCAGAAAATCGTGAAAGTTTCCCCTTTGTTCATCAGAAAGCAAATGAACAACCAAAGTGCCTTATTTTGTTACTTTTGGCCTGGCAGACTGGATTGGCTCCTTTCAAGTGCAGCTGAGTTATATTCCCTACCGCTCCCGAAGAAGTGAGCTAGCTTTAGGGTCTCACTGAGATACTCCAGTCTCTCTGCATTCCGTCGGCGCGAGCCCACCGAGCATTTCTAGAAGATGACGGGTTGATGTCTCACTTAGCTCTGTCGCCAGCCGTCAGTGACATGAACCAATAAACCACTGTTGATTCAAAGCTTACAGCAGCTCAGGATGCCTCTAATCCTATCCCAGATAGCAAACAGATAAAACAGACCCTCGACATAATTTTCGCTAGCTGGTTTGAGCCCGGAGAGGAAGAGGTGTGCAGTCGTGGGAACCCACCTTGCCGCTTTAAATAATAGAAAAGTCCTTTAAAATGTGTAAGGGTTGTGTACAGTGTCTCTACGAAAACCGTACATCGAATGGCTTCATTCCACACTTGTTTCAATGACAAACCAGAGTCCAGTGCACCAGACAGAACGAACTTCCACGTCGCAGAGGAAAGGGAAAGATTACCATCTACTGGTGGATGGTGAAATTGCACAACCTCTTCCTGCAATTGAGGGAAGTGTAATTCCAATTGCTCACCAACTCCTTACTGCGGATCATCTCATTGGGACACATCTGGCCCTTTATGTTTAAAAGTTCCATGGGACCCAAATCTAGTCCACAGGGAACACTTAGAGGGATAAGAGGGAAACGTATCATGCTAGAGAGGACTAAGGACCGGATGATTATCAGCTAGCTCATGCTCCTCTGGGACGAGCCAAGCAAATGAGTTTTCCTTGCTCTGGTGCACGGGGTAAAGGAATTTTAAGCAGGCCACCTTCAATTTTTTTTCCTTTATCACATCCGCAGTTGGGTAAACTGTCCGCTCTCAGTTGCAGTCAATGGAACTGCACCAAACTTACACCAGCAACGAACTTGGCCCAAACAGATGATCAGAGCTCACGATCAAATCAAAGTATCGTTCATTTTTAAAAGTTTCCGAGGGGGAGCCGAGTGAGTCTGTAACAGGCAAAACTTAAAAAACAACCAATAGTCTGGTAGCACTTTATAGAGACACAAACTGTGTAGAGTCACAGTGAGTCCAAGATTTCTCTCTTGACTCAAGCCGTTAATTTAGATGTCCCCACCCGATCTGTGGAGTTGGCATCCCTGGGTCCTCGCACGGGATGGATGACCTGTTAATTTCCCTGTCCTGTACATTCCCTCTGAACCCCCTGGCTCTGGCCATTGTCAGCAAAATGGATACTGAGCTTGATGGACCGAAGTTTTCTGTTCTGTAGGGGATGTGGATTTACCACAAGTGACGAGAGAGCCGGTCCCAGTGTAGCAGTATCCACACTGAAACGCTGCAGCTGTTGCATTGTAAGACACAGGGTCACATTTTCAAAGAGGCTAAGTCCTCCAGGCAGACTGCAACATCTCAGACAGGAGTTAGCGTCTTTGCAGGTCACTTTGCGGCACGATGACTTTCAGAAGTACTCCGGTTTTGTTGCCACAGATTCTAGCTCCCGTGAAGTTCCAACAACTCTGACACGTGGCCTTGCAGTGTTTTCCAGCCCTGTGCCCCGCCGGTCTCAACACAATTCTGCTCTCATCAGCATATTTTTGTCAGCCAAAACAAACCGTCTCCTGTCTCTACCAGACATGCAGCAACAAGCCACGTAGAGCGGCCGGGGCTTCCTTTTCAAAACAGCTTCTGTGTAGCGCTGATGCCGAGTTTCATTTACGGCTCGCCAGGGCCCCATCCTGTCATTGGAGCTGAGTCATCTAACCCAGGCACTCAACTAAAGGCAAAGTGAAACCATTAGGACACCTTGATACTTCTCTCACTCAGCTCCAGCTGCAGGATTGGGGCTTTCATGTGGGGATGTAGCTGCTCTGTAGATATAGGAGAAGAGAGTATAGGCTGGACCTCTCTAAACCTGAACATAAGACCATAAGAACGGCCATACTGGGTCAGACCAAAGGTCCATCCAGTCCAATATCCTGTCCGCTGACAGTGGCCAATGCCAGATGTCCCAGAGGGAGTGAATCGAACAGGTAACGATCAAGCGATCTCTCTCCTGCCATCCATCTCCACCCTCCGACAAACAGAGACTAGGGACACCATTCCTACCCATCCTGGCTAATAGCCATTGATGGACTTAGCCTCCATGAATTTCTCTAGCTCTTTTTTAAACCCTGTTCTAGTCCTAGCCTTCACAACCTCCTCAGGCAAGGAGTTCCACAGGTTGACTGTGCACTGTGTGAAGAAGAATTTCCTTTTGTTTGTTTTAAACCCGCTGCCCATTAATTTCATTTGGTGGCCCCTACTTCTTATATTATGGGAACAAGTAAATAACTTTTCCTTATTCACTTTCTTCACACCACTCATGATTTTATAGACCTCTATCATATCCCCTCTTAGTCTCTTCTTTTCTAAGATGAAAAGTCCTGTCTCTTTAATATCTCTTTATATGGGACCCATTCTAAACCCCTAATCATTTTAGTTGCCCTTTTCTGAACTTTTTCTAATGCCAGTATATCTTTTTTGAGATGAGGAGACCACATCTGTATCCAGTATTCAAGAACTCTCAGGTCCAGCAACATCCACGGTCCAGCATGATTTTAGTTCACCAGGGATACGTCTAAACTACATGACTCCATTGACGGAGCCATATAGATTTGTTGTTTTGGCAAAGGCAAATGAAGCCGCGATTTAAATGATCGCGGCTTCATTTACATTTACATGGCTGCCGCGCTGAGCCGACAAACAGCTGATCAGCTGTTTGTCCGCTCAGCGCGCTAGTCTGGATGCTCCCCTGCCAACATCAAAGCCCTTTGTCGGCAGCCCCGGTAAACCTCATCCCACGAGGAATAACAGGGCTGCCGACAAAGGGCTTTGATGTCGGCAGGGGAGCGTCCAGACTAGCGCGCTGAGCGGACAATCAGCTGATCAGCTGTTTGTCGGCTCAGCGCGGCAGCCATGTAAATGTAAATGAAGCCGCGATCATTTAAATCGCGGCTTCATTTACTTTTGCCTATGTGTCTAATCTACATGCCTCTGACGACAGAGGCGTGTAGTCTAGACACAGCCCAGATGTCCACTTCTCATGGGTGTGGCCAAGTTTCCCGCCGTCTCATAAAGTTTGTTTACAGCCACCAGTCCTCGTGCTTAGTATTGTGTGCTGTTATTTAGCTCTAATGTTTCAGTAACCGGGTTTGGTTCTGTAAAGGATTTGAAACCATAGACAGAGGAATACTTCCTTTTAGGGTTACCCAAAGAATTTTTATTTCTATTTACTTTATAATTAATTTTTCATTTAAACCAATTCACTATCTTTGATTCTTTTAAGACAGCATAACATACAAATAAAGAATAGAAAAAACAGTACAAACAAAACGAGAACAATAACTCCTCCTACAACTATACCCTCCAAAGCTACCTTTGAACAGTGTGTGGCGTTATCAGACATACCTATATAATACTTACATAAATATTACTTATACTAAGACGAACAGCAGCATTGTTTAGATTCAGGAGATATTCTTTTCTTTATGTTTTTCCTTTCAGATTTTTTCGTTACAACTTACGACCGGTGTTCCCCTTTCGGAACTTACGAGCAGCAGCGCGATTCAGCGCCGAGGAGGGAGCCCTGGTTGATCAGACCTGGCTTTTTTCGGATTTGCAACCCTTCCGATCTTGGTCTGTTTTGTTCAACCTTATGTACCCAGTTTCAGTATTTTTCCCCTCACCTGGCTATGCTGACATTAGTTTTTGTTGTCTCATGCTGACTTTTCAGGAGTTGTTTTTTACTTCTGTCTACTTTTACTTCTCTAAAAGCAGGGTTATTATTGGTTATCCAATCAAATTTTGTTTTTTTGCTTACGTCTCCTGATTCTTGACAATACTGCCTTCCTTTTACACTTTCAGCTAAATTGGTGCTCATTTGACATATACTGGCTAGGCCTTAACACATCCTTTTCACATAATGTACCCCTAAATTTCCTCTCACGGCCCAGTAAGCAGTGAAAGTGTTGGTAATGCAGCTAGACAATATTGACCGACAGTAGTCCAGAGAATTCTCTCGTTCGGAACCGGTCAGGTCCTGAGGTGCCGGACTTGAGAGGTTCAATCTGTATTACTTTCTTCCAAGGATGCTTAATTTGTACCAGAGCTTGGCAGGATCAGGGGTAACAATTCATAGCCCCTGGGCTTGCTGCATTGGTCCGTGAAAGTAAAACACTTTCCTGAGCTCCAGGCCTCTTTCATTGCAAATGAAGCCCTGTTTCCAGCTCTGTGGAAGACATCTTCAAATGCACTCAGGTCAGTGAAGTTAACGGTAAAACTCTCCTTGACTACAGTGGGAGCAGCACTAGGGAAACCCAAGGTCTGGTCTACACTCGAGCTAAGGTCGAACTAAGATCATAGATTGATAGAATACTAGGACTGGAAGGGACCTCGAGGGGTCATCGAGTCCAGTCCCCTGCCCCCATGGCAGGACCAAATACCATGTAGACCATCCCTGATAGACATTTATCTAACCTGCTCTTAAATATCTCCAGAGATGGGGATTCCACAACCTCCCTGGGCAATTTATTCCAGTGTTTAACCACCCTGACAGTTAGGATTTTTTTCCTAATGTCCATCCTAAACCTCTCTTGCTCAGTTTAAGCCCATTGCTTCTTGTTCTATCCTCAGAGGCCAAGATGAACAAGTTTTCTCCCTCCTCCTTATGACACCTTTTAGATACCTAAAAACGGCTATCATGTCCCCCCTCGGTCTTCTCTTTTCTAAACTATACAAACCCAATTCTTTCAGCCTTCCCTCATAGGTCATGTTCTCTAGACCTTTCATCATTCTTGTTGCTCTTCTCTGGACCCTCTCCAATTTCTCCACATCTTTCTTGAAATGTGGTGCCCAGAACTGGACACAATATTCTAACTGAGGCCTAACCAGCGCAGAGTAGAGCGGAAGAATGACTTCTCGTGTCTTGCTCACAACACTCCTGTTAATGCATCCCAGATTCATGATAACATACGTTCATTATATGGCTGGAGCTAATGTATCTTAAATCACCGTCTACACAGTGGGAGGTCGAGGGGAGCAAACACTCCTGTTGGCTTTCCTTACTCCTCACGAGGAACAGATATACTGGAGCCGACAGGGGCGTCCTCTGAGTTCGATTTAGCAGGTCTTCATTAGACCAGCTAAATCAAACCCCAGAAGATCAACCGCAACAGCGTCAATTTTCCGCGTAGCGTAAACGTGGCCTGAATGTTTTAAAAAAATCCCATCTTCTATGTTTTATTTTTGACTGTTTTAAATTCCCTGCTGTAATGGGTAAACCCTGAGTTTTGTGTGTGTGTGTGTGTGTGTGTGTGTGTGTGTGTGTGCGAGTGTGAAAGAGACAGACACAGAGATTGGGACATTGACCGTCAGGAGGCCTTATGGTTAGAGCAGGCATCTGTCTTGCTGAGTACAGCTTGCCAGCATGGACACTGGGACAGCGCCAATGACTTGGGAGCTCCAGTCACAGTCCATAGGACAAATCGGGGGGCCCTGCACTTTGGGGGGCCCTGTGGTAGATGCCCCAACTGTCCTATGGACAGCAGAGACCGGGGGATTATGGGGGCCTGACATGGGGCAACAGCAGGGGTCACCCCCCCACACTCACCACACCTGCTCCACCCTGCCATGCTGCTCTCCCGCCCCACTGTGCACGGCTTCTCCATGGCAACGGGAAGCAGGGAGCCCCAGCCCCAAGGCGCTCCACTTCCCGCCACAGTGGAGGAGCAGGACGCAGCGGGCCGAGAGAGGGTGGCATGGCCTGCCTTCCCCCCATAACGCTGCTCCCACTGGACCATTCCATCCCCCAGGGCCACGTTGCTCAGGAGAGGGACAAAGTGGTGGGGTTTGGGGGAGGGGTAGAGTGGGGCGGAGCCTGCGGGGGGGATATCCCACACCTGGGGCACTGGGGGAGGGTACCCCAGGCCCCGCTCCCACCTTGGGATGGTCCTGGTCCCAGTCCATGACCAGGGCCCCTGGGTAGTACCCCAATACAAATGATAATGCTCATTGTTTCTTAGTCCTCAATACCACCGACAAGCCATCACAACCGGCATACACAGAATAAGGTGTTGAGAGCTGGCTCCTTTATAAAACCTCCCTAGGCTCAGGGCTAGCTGGCCAGCCTCAACCTGGGAGGTGGGGGGGAGAGACATGAGCATTGCTCTGTTAAAAAGTGCAAAGAGGGGCCCTTCAGCTCCTCTTCTCCATGTGAATTCTCATCCACATCTCCCCGCTCCAGGAATCAAGCCGAGCAGCTAACAAGATTAGCCAGGCTTGTGCAATTTCCAAGGCCGCTTACTTGTTGGCTGGGTTGGAAACACGAAAGTCGGGGACAGATCCTTGTAGTCCCATGGAGATTCTGACGGAGTTTGTATTCTTTGAGACACTAGAGGGAGCCGTAGGTCGTACAGGAGAACATAAAACATGGCCGGTGGTATGAAATCTACACGAGTCCTCTGGATAAAGATAATATAGATTGTCGAGCTATTTCATCCGTCGTACAGCAAGCACGACTTGGGGATTTAATACGTCTAACCCAACCCAATGGGCGCAGAACTGCATAGACAAGGGAAAAAAATCTTTTCTGAGTTTAGGCAAAGTTTTGGTTGCTTTCTGGTCAACTGATTGACGAGTCAATGCCTCCACCTCAAATGTGTGTGAGGAAAAAAGCGTTTTCTTAGAGGGGGTCTAAAATATTTCCATCAATAAGGGTAAGGGGCGGGGTGAATGGATTTTTCAGTGACGTCAAAAACGTTCCCTACAAAAGCTCAGATTTGTCAAAAGTGCGGGGGTTTTCACGTTTTTTTTTTAAAGATCATCAACCTTCACATTGTAAGCAGAAAACCTGCAGGGTTTGGTTGCCAACTCTCCCACTACCACCCTCCTTTTTTAGCTTTCCTGTGAAAACCAGGACGGTTTGAAGGAAAACATGGGATCAACCCCAAAAACTCAATTGTGGAGACATTTTTTAGTGGGACCAGCTCTCCTTCCTCCCTTATCTTGCACGTCTCTTTTGCCCTCGCATTTGGTGGCTGACTGTGTTACCCTCCCACTAGCTGCTAGCTGGCTGGCATAGGATGGCTGTAGGGGACCGAGGCACTGAATGGGGGGTGAGGGAACTAAAGATTCTTTGAGATTCCTGTCCCTTGACAGACCTGTTCTGTCATACCTACGCCCAGCAAGCACTTTCCTCAGCTGGCTGCCTCGCCAGTTGAAAATCCGGTAACAGCGAGGTCTGGTTCAGTGGCTTCTAAACTTTGAAATTGGAGAAGGTGCAGAGAAGAGCCACACAAATGATCAAAGGTCTAGAGAACAGGAGCTATGAGGGAAGGCTGAAAGAACTGGGTTAGTTTAGTCTGGAAAAGAGAAGGCGGAGAGATAGCACTTTTGAAGGACCAGAAAGGGTGCTACAAGGAGAAGGAAGAAAAATGGTTGCCCTTGGCCTCTAAGGACAGGACAAGAATCAATGGGCTGAAACTGCAGCAAGGGAGGTTTAGGTTGGACAGCAGGAAAAACTTCCTACCTGTCAGGGTGGTGAAACACTGGAATAAATTTCCTGGGGAGGTTGTGGAATCTCCGTCCCTGGAGATATTTCAGAGCAGGTGGGACAGACACCTGTCAGGGATGGGCTAGATGGTGCTTGGTCCTACCGTGAGGTCAGGGGACTGGACTTGATGGCCTCTTGAGGTCCCTTCCAGTTCTAGTGTTCTAGGATTCAGGGTTACAACCCCCTCACCTCTGTTTGCACCACCCTCCCCCCTGGAGCTGTGAGCGGAGCCAGAGCCCTAACTGGGGGATGCGGACAGGGGTAAGGATCTGAGGTTGGAGCTGCTGCTTAGGGGCAGGTCTGGGGGCAGGGCCAGGAATGGAGCTGCAGCTGGGGCAGAGGCTGGGGGCAGAACCAGGAGCAGTGCTGTGTCCAGGCCTATTGTGGGGACTGTGGCAGGGCTGGAGTTGCATGGGGGGAGGAACAGGACTGGGTGGCGCTCCCTTCCCCCACATAGTGGTTGGCCCTGGCCCTGTCACACCTCCCTGAATGTTCCTTCCTGTCTCCCTAGGGGGCATACCCCACAGTTGGGGGCTACTGGTCTAGTAGATCAGGCACCACGTTGGGGTCGGAAAACTTGACTTGATCTGAGGCCTGGGTCTGCCAGTTGAGTTGGTGTGGGACCTTGGGCATATTACTTCCTCTCTCCCTCTCCTCATCTGCCTTATCTATTCAATCAGTAAATTCTTAGGCCGTGTCCAGACTCAGAGGTTTTTTCGGGAAAAGTAGCCTTTTCCCGAAAAAACTTCCCTGCGTCCAGACTCAAGCCGCGTTCTTTCGAAATTATTTTGAAAGAACGCGGCTTTTCTTTCGATGGCGGTAAACCTCAATTTACGAGGAAGAATGCCTTCTTTCGAAAGTCCCTCTTTCGAAAGAAGGCGTTCTTCAATGTAAAGAGGCTGTCTTCGAAAGAGAGCATCCAGACTCGCTGGATGCTCTCTTTCGAAAAAGCGGATTTCTCTTTCGAAAGATCCGCCTGCAGTCTAGACGCGATCTTTTGAAAGAGCCTCTTTCGAAAGAAGCCTGCAGTCTAGACATAGCCTTAGTGCGTGGGAGACTCCCTACCTCCCTAGCCCTTGGCTGTGGCCTCCAGGTGCTACTCCAGGTTGAAAGTCCGTAATCCAGACCTCCCTAGTCGGGCAACACGCCTCGTCTGGCATCGTTAAAGTGACCCCAGGGGACCACATGGGGATAAGCCGGTGGGCTGGGGCCAGGAGCATTACCAGACCAGGGGGCTGAGTGAATGGAGCCCCTACCTCATTGACCTCCCCTGTTCCAGCAAATTCCCGGTTCTGGACCAGTCAGGTTCCAAGGTGCCAGATTAGGGAGGTTCTACCTGTATCTTACAGACTCTGCGGAACTTTCCATTCACTACAGACCCATGTTGCTCGTGTCTGAACAGAAGGGAAAGCACGAGGGAGGAGAAGGTATTTCGGTTTCCATTCCATCCCTTCATTTCTCTTGATTGTTTGTCTAGATTAGACCCTGATGCCGGGCCAATGGGCATGCAGCCGAAAACACCCTGATCACAGTGGCTACATTTATATTAACAAAGGGGACATTATTTTCTGCCCTCCTTTTCTACGAGACTTTCCCCAGACTTAGGGATGGATGACAAAGGGTCTGGCACGAGCAGTGAGTAGAATTGGTTGGAAGACGTTGGACTTCTGATGATTTGGGGAGGTGGAGCCATGGAATTTCACCCCCAGAACCTCTGGGTTGAACCCCCCAACTTGTGGTTGGCTAACGTGTGTAGTCCAGATAGGCCTCCCGTCTTGGTTTTGAGACTTCAAGAGATGGAGACTGAATGATTTTCCTTGGAAGTTAATCACCGTCAGCAGCCCATATAGTTGACTTAAGCGGAGTTCTCACAACACGGCCAAGCTGAGACTCTGGGCCCATGCAGTTCAGTTGTGCATCAAACTGGGCCACGGCAAAAGGACTTTTATCCTCATTTCATTTTGTTCCGAGCTTGCCTCTGTCATGGGCACCCCATTGACAAAACCAACCCTGAAAACACAGGGCAGGCGCCAACGGCCGCTGAAAGTTTGGGCGTTTTCCCATGGGCCTTATCTGGGATCGCCCATCCTCACTGCGCAATTCCTGATTTTTTAAATTAGTGGTGAAGTGTGACGCCAGGAAAACCCGGCCTACCCCGGCGGGCATTGCGATGTATTTTAAAGGGTCACGGCTTCTAAATTTCACGCCGTCGAAGCGCAGAAGTTCTGCCGTAAAAGATGTGTGCAAAAGAATTTCACAGAGAGGCCCTATTTATGTACCGATGCTCGCCCATATATCTGGTGCGCACCTTCATTTCCTTCAGCCTCTTGGTTGTTTAGATCGGGGTGGGGAACCTTTTTTGGGTCAGGGGCCGCTGACCCACAGAAAAATCAGTCGGGGGCTGCACACAAGTGAGAAGCCAACATCCCCCCCCACAAATCTTCACTGACGTGGCCCCAGCTAAGAAGGGGAAAGACCCTGCCCACATTCCCCTCCCACACCAGAGCCTAGTGGGGCCCCCGCTAGTAAATTTTGTGTGCTCAAGTCCTGAAGTAGGGTGCAGACTCCCCAGTGGAGGTGGGGAGCCCTGAGCCTCGGGGGCCGCACCCAGGTAAGCCGAGGGCCGGATTTGTTCCCCGGGCCTGAGGTTCCCCACCTCTGGTTGAGATGCATATTCCAGGTCCTTTTCTTGGCATCTGATATTGCCTACAGCAGAATAGTTGTGTGGCTTTTTAACAAGGATTGAGGCCTCTGACTGCAATCTGATTCTCAGAGGGTGGGCGGGCCTCATTTTTTTTAAAATCGGGCCCTTTTGAAGCCACCTCGGGCTAAGTCCCCCACAATGGCGGCACTCAAAAAATCACTTCTCGGTGGCCACCTCTGCAACGCAAAAGTCTCGGCACCATTACAAAAAATCCAGAACGCAGAGGTGAGAAGGAAGGCAGAAATCCTGGCTCAGAAAGAACAACTTGGCTCAGGGGATTTCTGGCTGAACAGGTTTGTCGGAGCATCTCAAGTTCAAAGTTCAAACTCTGTTGACACAGATTGTGCTGACAACAAGGTGTTGAGGGATGACATAGCTGAGGGAGAAGTCAGGAGGAGGTGAAAGAGATTCCTGCCAGAGGGACTGGTTTGGTGGACAAAACATTCCCCCACCTTTGTTTGATTTCCAAAACGTAAAACGTTCCAGCCCTGGGCACCGACTTATGGCGGTCCAGAGCAGTGGCGTTTAGAATGATCCTGTCAGGAGGGAGAGGGGAAGGAGCGATACTGCGCCAATTTGGGTCTGTGCCTGAGGGCTGCGGTCCGTTGAGCTTAAGCTGGTTGTTGGGGTCAGTGTGTGGACGCTGGTGGCCTAAGGAGATTGGATTAGAAGACCAAGTGGTTCCTCATGGCCTTAAACATCTGCCACTCTATGGGTATGTCTAGACTACATGCCTCTGCCGACCGAGGCATGTAAATTAGACATACCGACATAGTCAATGAAGTGGGGATTTAAATATCCCCCGCTTCATTAAAATAAAAATGGCCGCCGCATTGTGCCGGCTCAGCTGATTCTTGGCACAATGCGGTAGTCAAGACGCGATCAGTCGACAAGGGGCATAAGGGATCAGTCAGTAAAGGCTTTCCTTGTCGATCGATCTGCGTCTTGACTGCCACGTTGTGCTGACAATCAGCTGATCCGGCACAACACGGCGGCCATTTTTATTCTAATGAAGCGGGGGATATTTAAATCCCCGCTTCATTGACTATGTCGGTATGTCTAATTAACATGCCTTTGTCGGCAGAGGCATGTAGTCTAGACATACTCTATGGTTCCCCAAATGGGACAAAAAGGCCAGCCTAGGCCTGGAACCTCAGTATGACCAGAGACGGGCGAGCGCTAGCCTCGTTGCCGGGGGTGCCCAAGTGGCTACAGGCCTGCTCTTCCTCTCCCTCTGCAAGCCCAGCTAGATGACATTGCCGCCTGCGTCATCACCAGCAACGCCGACGGCTTCACCAGGCCCCGTGTCCTCAAGAGACAGGTGGGCTCCACCTGTGAATACTGTGTACAGATGTGGTCTCCTCACCTCAAAAAAGATATTTTGGCCTTGGAAAAGGTTCAGAAAAGGGCAACTAAAATGATTAGGGGTTTGGAACGGGTCCCATATGAGGAGAAGTTAAAGCGACTGGGACTTTTCCGTTTAGAAAAGAGGAGACTGAGGGGGGATATGATACAGGTCTATAAAATCATGAGTGGTGTGGAGAGGGCGGATAAAGAAAAGTTATTTATTAGTTCCCTAAATAGAAGAACTAGAGGACACCAAATGAAATTAATGGGTAGCAGGTTTAAAACTAATAAAAGAAAGTTCTTCGTCACACAGAGCGTAGTCAACCTGTGGAACTCCTTGCCAGAGGAGGCTGTGAAGGCTAGGACTATAACAGAATTTAAAGAGAAGCTAGATATTTTCATGGAGGTTAGGTCCATAAAAGGCTATTAGCCAGGGGATAAAATGGTGTCCTTGGCCTCTGTTTGTCAGAGGCTGGAGAGGGATGGCAGGAGACAAATCGCTTGATCATTGTCTTCGGTCCACCCCCTCCGGGGCACCTGGTACTGGCCACTGTCGGTAGACAGGATACTGGGCTGGATGGATCTTTGATCTGACCCAGTACGGCCGTTCTTATGTTCTTATGTGAGGCTGGTCACTCGGCCAGAGGAGAAGCTGAGGAAGCCCCAGGACCATCCCAGCACATGCCTGTCAAAGCACCTGCCCCCCAAGTTCCCCTGTCCCGAAGCCTCCGGATATTTCCTCCTTTCACTGACATGCTCAGAGTGGGGAGGGGGGAGGATCCCAGGGATCGGTGTGTGCTTGGCAGCCTACCCTGACCACGCCTGGTCCTTTGCATGGCTGCAGGAGGCCAGCCACCGCCACGCTGAGGCACCACAACCATCCGCCCCCCTCCCCCCTTGGGAGTCTGGCTGACCTCTGAGGGCCAGGCCCCATCGCTCCCAGGACTGGACACCGGTGTCCTCGGGTCTCTTGTGTCAAGGGCTCCGGAGCAGCTCGTGCTGGCTCTGTCCAGAGCATTGGCCAAGCCCCGTTAGCCCGGCCCTTCCAGCTGTTTGAGGCAGAGGGTGTTATGCGCCCGGGGGTAAAGGCAACATTTGTGCTCCCCTCACCACCCCAAACGTGGCGCATGGCTGAGCCCAACCCTGGGGGAGCGGGGGAGCTTGAACCGTGTCTTTCCCTGTCCCTCCAGTTTGGGGCCGGGCCCCTGCATGCACTAACCCACCAGCAGAGATGGAGGAGGGTCGGGCTGGGGGTGGAGAGGTGGGGAAGAGGCTCCAGCTGGGGTGGCAGGCGGAGGAGGAGCGGGCGAGCCGAGGGGTGGTAAGGGGAGCAGAGGGGGACTAAACTGGTGCCCCCCTAACGTGGCGCCCGGGGGCAACTGCCCCCTTCCCCCGCCCTCGCTATGCTACTGGTTTGCGGGGCTGACACGGGGGTCAGGGGCCAAAGGCCTCGTTTGATGCCACATGCACGTCCCTGCTCGGGCTGACTGAGTGACTGGAGCTGGATCCCCTCACGCCGAGGGCCAGGGATCGGGGGAAGGAGACAGAGGCCCTGGGTGCTCCCAGCAGGGAACCGCAGACCTGGAGGTTAAAGTGGGGGAGGGGCAAACCCACATCCTATCTAGACAATTACCCCCATAATAATTGTTTATAATTTCATCCTCCGATGCATCCGGGGCTGGCCGTGATCGGAGACAGGCGCCAGCCTGGGCTTGGCTCTGATCCAGTCCTGAGTTCCTAGGGCGGCTAGTCCCCCTCCTGACTGATGGCCTGCTGGTTTTTTGGTTTTTTTTTGCTTTGACGTTCTCATCCCCCTGTGCCAAGGACACAGGTTAGAGGCGGCCCCAGAGCTTGCCCAAACCCGCCGCGGGCAATGGGAGGCTGTTCATGGATTTCAGCCGGCTTTACTCCACTCGAAAGGATGAAAACGTTGGGACCCGGCCCTCTTGCATCCATCAGGAGGCAGGGCTGAGGGGGGGGGGCTTCTCTCTCAGACTGTGGCTCTTTGCCCGCCCTGTGTGCGGACGGCAGGTAGAGAGGACGAGAGCTGAGACAAGACGAATGGCCCAGTCATAACCCGCTTGCCCCCTCTCTGTCTCCCTCCCCCATCCTGTGTAGTAGAGCCCTACAGGGCAGAGCTTTCAGGACAGGGGGTGAGCACGGGGGGTTTGGGGGAGCAGAGGGCATTGGAGAGACAGGCCTGGTACTGAGAGGTCCAATGGCTGAGGAGAACTTCCCGTTTGTCTCCACTCCTAGGCCTATCTGAGAGCTACCTACACCCAGGCCTGCGTAGCAGTAATTCCACATGGCGCCCACACTGCAACCCACCACGCACAAGTACCTCCCCTCTCCCACCCCATGTCCTGCCTGATCTCACCGCTGAAGGACGACAGAAGAGTTGACTCTCCCTAGCGCCTCCTGCTTGGTGGTGGAGGAGATTTCACCACTGACAAAAACGGGTTCTCTACAGCCCCAGCAGCACACAATGGCAGCACAATCTGGCAGAAGTGAGGGGGTGTACTGGTGTAACCAGCCCCGGGTGGATTTGAACCTGGGACCTCTGGAGCTTAGCGTAGGAGCCTCTACAGCAGTGGTTCCCAAACTTTTCGGCATCATGCCCCCGTTTTGATTGTTGAGAAACCCTCCTGTCCCCTGCAAAAATAGCAGCAAAACGTGAGCAAAAAAACCCCAACTGACCACGGCCGAAAAACAGTCGCGGCCCCTTTAATTCCTAGGATCAATGTAAAAAAAAAAAAAGGTGCCGGTATTCCAGGGGAAAAGTTGTTGACCCCAAAAAAGTTGTTGGCTGCCATGGACACTCTTGTGCAAGAAAGCTCTGATGGCCAGTCACAGAATGGCCATCAGAGCACCTGTGATTTTTCTGTAGCACTGTGTCTATACTAGCGCAATCTTGCGCAAAAGCAGCTGCTTTTGCGCAAAAACGTATTGCCTGTCTACACTGGCCGTGAGTTCTTGCACAAGAACACTGATGGTCTAATGTATAAAATCAGGGCTTCTTTCGCAAGAACTCTGATGCTCCCGCTCAGGAATAAGCCCTCTTGCACAACTGTTCTTGCACAAGAGGCCAGTGTAGACAGGCAACATGAATTTCTTGTGCAAGAAAGCCCTATGGTTAAAATAGCCATCAGAGCTTTCTTGTGCAAGAGAGTGTCTACACTGGTATGGATACTCTTGTGCAAAAGCACATGCCAGTGTAGACGCTCTCTTCTGGAAGAGTTTTTGCGCAAGATCATGCCAGTGTAGATGTAGCCTAGGGGTTTCTTGCACAAGAAACCCCTCTTGTCTGTCCACACACACCTTTTTGCACAAGAGCTCTTGCACAAAAAGGCTTATTCCTTGCAAGAAGAGGGTGAACTCTTGTGCGAAAAGCCCTGTGTTCTGACGATCTACTGTACATTTTCTTGTGCAAAAACATGCATGTAGTGTGGACGCGCTGTGAGTTTTTGTGCAAAAACTCTGCAGTGTAGACATAGCCTAGGGGCGTGCCTTACACTGGCTCCCTCCAAGTACTTCCCCCCACATGGGAGGGGGCAGGGCCGGCCCGAGCCATTCGTGCGCCCCGAGCCCCAGAAGCGCGGCACCACCAGTGGAAGTGTGACACATGCACGGCCCCGCCCCCACGCATGCCTATAGCTTGGGCCAGCTCTGTGTGGGGGAGGACTTAGGACCAGCCTGAACAGAAATGGCCATTGGTGGTGATATCAGAAATACCCTCCTCCACCCCCCCTCCAAATATTGTTCCCTCCTGGTGGGGCGGCGATGGGGGGCAGAGTTGAAGTCCTGCTTCTACAAGTCCCACCTCCCAAGGCCTGACGTTCAAAGCAGGCCGCTGTGGCTCTCCCGTGTGCGGTATCTGGGACCCATTCCCCGGCCGCTGCTGCCATGGGGACCTCCCCCTCAGACCGTTCCTAGCGAGCCGCTTGTCACGGTCACTCTCTTCTCTCCGCTGGATTCAGTGCTCCCGCGAGGAAAGAGGTAAATTGGCAACCTGCGAGCTGGGAGCTCTCCCGGCCGCCAGGTGTCTGCCTCATGCCGCTGTGACACGCGACCTGCCCGTTTCCCAGCTGCTGCTAACGGCAAACCTGGGAACCCTCGTGTGTGATTTCCTGTGCGACATTAGCAGACAAGGCTGGCTTTGGGGCACAGGCGGCGCCTGGCGATAGAGTCAAGTTCCAACTCTGGGCTAGTCTTTGTACATGACCGTGGGGCAGTCACATTCTCTGGCCGCTGGCCATACTGATGTTTCCTTGCTCCTGCGTGGTCTTGTTAAACGGCCAGCTCTTTGAAGCACAGACGGTCTCTTAGATATACGTGCAGCACCTAGCACCACGAGGCTTCTCATGTACAACTGCAGTTCAAACAAGAGTCAGGCTGAACTTCTCCCTATTGGGACTCTCTGATCTGGCAACATCCGTGGTCCGGCAGCTGGAGTGCCAGCTGGAGGGGCTGGATCAGGAGCCTGGTGCATGGCAGGCCACGGCTGGGGGTGCTGCTGGCAGGGGGGGGGGCCAGAAATGACCTCCTGTCCTCCATCAAAATCCCTCATCCGAGACTAGTCAGGTCCTGCGGGTGCTGGACCAGGGAGGTCCAACCTGTGTGGCCTTAGCTTCGCCCACAGCTTACACACACGGATTTCTTTTCCATAGAGCCGAGTCATTGTAATTCTGTGGAACTCCTCGCCAGAGGATGTTGTGAAAGCCAGGACTTTAACAGGGTTCAAAAAAGAGCTAGACAGATTCATAGAGGTTAGGCCCATCAATGGCTATTAGCCAGGATGGGTAGGAATGGTGTCCCTAGACTCTGTTTGTCTGGGAATGGATGACAGGAGAGGGATCACATGAGGATTACCTGTTGTGTTCACTGCCTCTGGGGCACCTTGTCTTGGCCACAGCCGGCAGGCAGGATACTGGGTTAGATGGACTTTTGGTCTGACCCAGGCTGGCCGTTCTGATGTTCTTATTTCCTTCTCTCGTGAAAGGCGAGAAAAGGCTCCAGAGTCAGCTAAAGTTATATCTGTGCGCATATTTATATTTATATTATTATAAATATAAATATTATTATACATATTTATATTCATATTTAGTGTGCGCTCCTTGGACGCTGATGTGTGTCTTACAAGTGGGTGGGGGGAGCGTCATGCGTCAGCATAGATCTCTGGAGAACAGTGCCCTACCACTGCGTACCAGCTGTCAATCACAGGGACCTGTGTCACTAGGGTGTAACCCTCCGCTCACACACATTAAACCTGACTCGCTTGGACACTTTGTTTCCACTGCTCTGCAATCGCCTTGAAAGGGCTGGAGAATTGTCTGTCGCCTGGCTTGCTAGCACAGAGCCGAGTCGAAAAGCATGTGTGTGGGAGGGAGGGGGGGTCTTCCCTCTACCCCTGCTATTAATTTTATTTTCTTCCACTCCTTTATTTCTTCCTCTCTCTCCTCCCCCGGCTTGGGTAGTGCCAGCAGCGGGGAAGGAAGAGTGGATGCATGGAAACCAAGTTTGGCTCCAGCTCATTTCTTGTCAACACACATTGGCCTCGGAAAGCCAGATTGTGTTTGTCATTTCGTTTGCTCTCCCAGCCTTGTGTCACGACGCTGGTAACGCGGATGGATTTCGAGCTGGCCTCACAGAGCCCCGCACAAGGTTTTCATAAGCGCATTCGTCTTCCACGAACCACTGTCAGAGGCAAACAGTCCCCCGCAGGATGAGGTTGCAAAGATACACACCCCAACACGAAGCAATCCTTTCCCCAACAGATTGAACTTACAGAGCAACTAGATTTCCTGAACTCCAGGGCACGTCCATGTTTAAAAAATGGCTTTGAGATTTTTTTTTTGAAAGTGGCCAAGACGGAGGACCCCATCAGAGTTTTCGGAAGCAAAAGCCCAGAGGACGGTTACTCACACGGTCACGGGAGATGCCCAAAAGAATCATTTCCAAAGACGTGAGTCTACACGTTTCCTGGCGAGAATGGTTTGAAATAGCTTCACTTCCTTCAGCAAGATGGAGGTAGGTATGGGAGGGTTAGAGTTGGGTTAGTCGGCGGAGAGTGAAAAGACCCCTGCAGAGCCATTGCTAACAGAACTCCATCCTGGGGGAGGGGTGCCTAACATGGCTCGCTCTTCCCAGTCCTGGGTTGATCTGGGAGTTGGAGAGGGCACCAGAGTAACTTAGCCCCTTTAGGATGGTCTGCCTAATTCACAGCAGCCCCCCACTCCTTAGGGACCACCAGGATATCTGCAGCACTGCCAGATGCACCCCCCAACCCCTCACACCCCTCCCCACCCTACGTTGGAGCTGGTGATGGGGTGTTGGTAGGAAGGCCATTTCATGCAGTGCCTTCAGTGCAGGAATCCGCTCCCAGATGCAGATCGGGCTCTGCAGACCCTTTGACCCCACCTGGTGTAAATGGGCTGCAGCAGAGATGAGGATCTCTTCCGGAGGGTCAGATTCAGCCCTTGGTTACAATGGTGTGAAGCCAGAGGCTACGTCTGTCTAGACTGCAGGCTTCTTGGGGAAGAAGCTTTTCCGGAAGAGATCTTCCGAAAAGACTTCTTCTGAAAGAGAGCGTCCACACTGCATCTGACGAAGTGGGTCTTTGCCCACGAAAGCTTATGCGCCAATGCAACTGTTAGTCTATAAGGGTGTGGCTAGGCTACATGGCTCCGTCGATGGAGCCATGTAGATGAGGCAGGACGGCAAAGGGAAAAGAAGCTGCGATTTAAATAATCGCCGCTTCGTTTAAATCAAAATGGCCACCACGCTGCGCCGATCAGCTAATTGTCGGCTCAGTGCGGCAGTCTAGACAGGGATCTGCCGACCTCAGAACCCTCCGTCGACAGATCCTTTATACCTCGTGAAACGAGATTTACAGGATCTGCCGATGAAGGGTTCTGGGGTCGGCAGATCGCCGTCTAGACTGCCGCGCTGTGCCGACAATCAGCTGATCGGCGCAGCGTGGCGGCCATTTTGATTTAAACAAAGCGGCGATTATTTAAATCGCCGCTTCATTTCCCTTTTTCGTGTAAACTAATCTACATGGCTCCATCAACGTGTAGTTTAGACGTACCCTAAGGTGCCACAGGACTCCTTGTCGCTTTTGCAGATCCAGACTAACACAGCTACCCCTCTGATACTTCACACTGCCAAAGTGCATCGAAAAAGCGATCTGCTTTTTGGAAAGAGAGCATCTACACTGAATGAACGCTATCTCGCATGACAGCTGTGATTACTGTGAACCAAGTGGCTGCCAGGGCAACTGTGCTTTTTCCTCTTTCCTCGTCTTTCGAAACAATTCCCTCTTCCTCGTCCACACACACCTTTTTCCAAAAGAGCTCTTTCGGAAAAAGGCTTCTTCCTCGTAGAAAGAGGTTTACCAATGTCGGAAAAACCCCTCTATTGTTTCAATTTTTTTTCAAAAGAACGCGATGGCAGTTTGGACATGAGTGAAATTTTTTTGGAAAAACGGCCATTTTTCCAAAAAAAACCTCTGTAGTGTAGACATAGCCAGACTCACTTCCCCGACTTAACCATGACTCCAGATTTATACCATTTGAGTACAAGCAGAATGGGACCCGGCTCGCTTTGTTCAAACTTCCTTTTGTATGAAAATCTTTTCAATACGGCTGGGTGGGTTGCTGTATTTTCCCCTCCCACCCCAAGCAAGCAGTCTGTGTGGCAGGAATTAAACATCTGAGATTGCTTTAAACGTCAGCTGGAGGTAGGCCAGAAGCCAAGCAAGAAAAAGCTGGTAGCTTGTTTCAATTTAATGGTGTTGAAGTGTTCCACTGCAATTAAGCATCTGAAAATTAAACAGAAACAGTCATTAGGCCTGCTGATACAAACCCACTAGACCAGAGACTATAAATTATTTCACATGGCAAATGTCTAAGCAGTGTTTATGACAGAAATGTTTCCCTTATTAGTGATTATCTGGTCTTTTCAATCATAGTAACTTAGTCCCAGTAAAATTAGTCACAAGGGAGGTTCTGTTTTAGACAACTAAGCATGTCGCCCGTTCATCTTCACTATGCTAATGGCAAAAATAATGGCTTATTATGAAACCTGATCAAGAAAATAGGCTGCTTAGTTGTCCTAGTTACAGCCCAATTGTGGGTTCGCCCTATAAATCACGGGCTGATACCAAGCTAGCCTAGTGAAACATACAAATCAAATAAAGATTCCAAATAAAGTGCAGAGGGGCCTTTTGTTAACTTTTAAATGCCGTTTCCAAAGATGAATATACAGGTTGAACCTCTCTAGTCTGGCAACGTTAGAACCTGACTGGTTCCGAATGAATTTCCAGACCATGGGAGGTCAATATTAGCTAGCAGCATTACTAACACTTCGACTGCTTACTGGGCTGCTGGAGGACACTTAGGGGTACATTAAGCTAAACAACAGCACAGAACACAGAGAGCCAGGACTGGTGGCTGTAAACAAACTTTATGGGACCGTGGGAAAGTTGGCCACACCCGTGATAAACGGACATCCGGCTCACTAACATCATTCCGGACCATGGATGTTTTGAGACCAGCGAGTTCTAGACTAGAGGGCTGTGTCTAGACTGGCAAGTTTTTCCGCAAAATCATCTGCATTTGCGGAAAAACTTGCCAGCTTTCTACACTGGGCGCTTGAATTTCCGCAAAAGCACTGACGATCTCATGTAAGATTGTCAGTGCTTTTGCGGAAATATTATGCTGCTCCCGTTCGGGCAAAAGTCTTTTTCCGAAAAACTTTTGCGCAAAAGGGCCAATGTAGACAGCAGAGATTTGTTTTCCGCAAAAAAGCCCTGATCACGAAAATGGCGATCGGGGCTTTTTTGCGGAAAAGCACGTCTAGATTGGCCACGGATGCTTTTTCGCAAAAAGTGCTTTGCGGAAAAGCGTCCTGCCAATCTCGACACGCTTTTCCGAAAAGGTTTTTAACGGAAAACTTTTCCATTAAAAGCATTTCCGGAAAATCATGCCAGTGTATTCGTAGCCGAGAGGTTCAGCCTGTAGTTATTATTTTCTCTTTCGAGTCATTTAAAAATAGAGGTTTGCAGTTGAAGGGTAAGATTTTAAAAGCATAAAGGGGAGTTAGGTACACAAATTAGAGTTGGGAAAATAATGGATTTTCTGTTTTAGTTCACTCGATTTAAAAAAAAAGGGGGGGGGTGGGACTAAGAGCAAGATTTTCTTCTTTTAGTGATCAGCAACTTGAAAGGGTGGGGAAAATGTAATTTTGGGCTGAACTAAGAGGTTTCATATTGAGCGTTTTTAACACTGAAAAAACATTACGAAAGAAAAATCTTTTGAAAACATCCGAGTTCTCTGATTTTTTTTCCCCATGACAACTTGGTAAGCCTGGCACCAATTGGCAAAATGTTTCCGGGGTGCTGTATCTGCATTTCCCATCAAAAAACAAAACAATAGTTAGGGTCAAAAAAAATCACCCAACTTTAGTCCAAAGCCAAGAGGTGTAGGGCCTGTCCTTTGAAAATCTTCTCTTAATTCCCAAACAGGAGACTGACTGAAGATTCTGGGGTTTGGGGTGTCTAACATAAGCTACTGAAAAGCAGTATGATTTTTCAGGAAGCTCTGTGCACCTGCAATGAGACGTCAGAAGCCATTTGCAGCCGCCAACCTCCATAACTTTTCTTATGAAAGCCCAGGAACGGTGCATGTTTTTCAGTGCCATTTCCTCTCACCTTGCCTATTACAGTAAAATGCCAATAGTCTGGCACCCAATTGTCCGGCACTCTCGATAGTCTGGCATCAAAATGGCAAGTGCTCCTGACGGAACCGGGACGGAACCCGGAACCATTCAGGTCAGCCGCTGTCACGTGGGTTACAACAGGGAAGGGAAGTGTTTGGCTCAGGGGAAGGGGGATTGGGTTACGCACAGTATCCCGGCCAGCTGATTGAAAAGCCGGCCGCTCAGCGCATGTGCCCCAGTGTCTGGAGGGAGACGTGCGGCTGTAACGGCGGCTCTGGAGACCCGAGCATAAGGTGGGGGGAAGGGGGATTGAGTTGGGAGTATGCAGTACCTCCTGATAATCCGGCATAATCCGGCACCACCTAGGTCCCAAAGGTGCCGGATTATCAGAAGTCTACTGTAACTATTCGCAGAGAGATAAATCTCTCTCTTTTCTAGAACAGCCTTATAACAGCACCAGCCTTCTGAGAGTCAGAACCCTGCAAGAGACCTTGATACGGGCACCCCAAAATTGAAACACCCCAAACTTTTTGTTACTTTTGAAAATATAGGCCAATGTATAGCTGCTGTTGTTTCTAAGGCTGGCCAGAAAACAAGAATTCTATTTCATGAAAAGTATGGGGGGGAAGGCGGAGGGGGGGGTGTCAACATTTATTTTCATTCCAACGAGGAATGAAACTAGACCGTCTGAATTTTTTCTTTCTTTCCGGAAAGCATGAGAATCCGGAATAGCGAGGAGAGCTATGAGTAGGGCACTGGGGAAGATCTAGGTTCCAGTTTTTGTTCTGCCAGATTGAGAGAAGAAAATCGATGCTGGGTCTCTCATATCACAACAGGGTGCCCTCTCCACCACGGTAAAGAGACAGTTTCTTTTACTCGGCGGTTTTCCCTAGAAATTCCATCCTGGACCCGAGAAACCGCTGCAATACATTTTTGTCCAAACCTATGTCTTTCTGTGAAAAGTTTTGATTTCAACAAATTGGTGTTTTCCCCTGAAACCATTTTGTGAAAAAAAGAAAAATCACAACCCGTTCTAGCTGCCTGGCTTGTTAGCCACAACGTATGCAAGCCGGCACATGGCCCAAATGTTCCTGATACATTAACGAACAAGACATTTTCAGAGCCTTTATTATGCTGACATTGTAAATAATCTAGAAAGCTTTGCTTATGCGGGGAAAATGCCTGGAAGCTTCTTATCTTTCAAAAGAGAGAGATGACAGAAAGGGGAGAGGGAACTGGAATTACTGCCACAAACTTCACTTTTAGATGTAAGAAATATTTGCTGAAAGACTAAGGGTTGGTTATGCACGTGATATTTACACATGTGATTCCAGCAAATCAGATCAAATACAATTAAACATGTACCATGTCATCCTTCTGCAAAGATATTCCCCTCCCGAGCTGGCAAGCTCTCTCCGACCAACAATCTGGAATCATAAAAACCTCAAATTCTTTTCTATTTTGGTTGCTTTTCTTTGTTTAATCCTTAGATTTGCTCCTCTAGCCAGCTAGAATCTCGAGCCAGGCCTTGACTAAGGTAAGCACATAACTTCCTGCAGTTAACTTTAAGTACGTGCTTAAGTCCAGGGATGCTGGATCAATTTTTATGGTGAGGGTGCTGGGAACCACTGAAGCAAACCATAGAATCATAGACTGTTAGAACTGGAAGGGACCGTGAGAGGTCATAGAGCCCAGTCCCTTGCCCTCATGGCGAGACCCAGTACTGTCTAGACCATCCCTGACAGGTGTCTGTCTAACCTGCCTTTAAATATCTCCAGGGATGGAGATTCCGCAAGCCCCTTAGGCAATTTATTCCAGTGTTTCACCACTCGGACAGGTAGGAAGTTTTCCCCTAATGTTCAACCTAAACCTCCCTTGCTGCAGTTTAAGCCCCTTGCTTCTTGTCCTAACATCAGAGGCCAAGGGGAACAATTTCCCCCCCTCCTTGTAGATACTTGAAAACTGCTCTCTTGTCCCCTCTCAGTCTTCTCTTTCCCAAACTAAACTAGCCCAGTTCCTTCAGCCTTGCCTCATAGCTCGTGTTTTCTAGACCTTTCGTCATTTTTGTTGCTCAACTCTGGACCTTCTCCAATTTCTCCACCTCATTCTTGAAATGTGGTGCCCGGAACTGGCCAGAATACTTCTACTGAGGCCTAACCAGCACAGAACACAGCAGAAGAACGACTTTTCCTGTCTTGCTCACAACACTCCTGTTAATGCCTCCCAGAATCATGTTTGCTTTTTTTGCAACAGTGTCACACTGCTGACTCCTATTCAGCTTGTGGTCCACACTGACCCCTAGATCCTTTCCTGCCGGACTCCTTCCTAGACAGTCGCTTCCCATTCTGTATGTGTGAAATGGAAAGCCCTGTGTATAATGGACACCACTTCAAGCCAGGGGGTGGGTGCAACACCCCCTCCCAAAAACCTCTAATTCCAGTACCTATGCTGGAAACAAGTCAGGCTGAAGCACATGATCCAATAAAGCACATGCAAGTGTTTTCTTAAAAATCAAGGCACATGGCCCACTGGAACCTGAAGAACACACCCTGGTTTTCAGTGGTCTTTGTATCAGCCTGTAACAGGGCGCCACTCCGCCACGGCGCCTCCTGCTGGTCACTCTGGGAGTTCAGCCCTGGTGCGCCCCCCTCTGGCTGGTGTCTCTCCTGCGGTCAGCTTTTATTCGCCACCATTTTGTGTTAGGACCCATGACCCTCACAGACAGCGGCATCCTCCCCTCTGGCATCCTGCCACAGTGTCCCCACACTCACCCCATGCCCACCTAGCTTCAGTGACCCACGGCCAGTCATCATCTAACCCCTTACGTCAGGGGCACACTGCAGTCAGAAGTAGCTGCTCTTCATTGGCAAGGGGGTGCCGCCCTGCTGCCTTCTGCTAGCCTGGCTGTGTCTCTTAGCCCCCCCACCCCTCAGGCCTTGCTTCAGGCCCTGCAGCCTGGGGGCTTGCCTGCCCTTCCCCAGCCCTCCTCTAAGTCAGGAAGCCTCTAGCTTCCCTGGCAGCCTGGTCCCTCCTGCTCCCCAGCTGGAGCAAGAGTGAGTCTGTCTCCACCCCTCCAGGTGCCCTTATTTATACAGCCCAGCTGGGCCCTAATTGGCTGTCTCCGCCTCAGCTGCAGGCTCCACCCTCCAGCCCTCTCCCAGGCCTGAGTTTTAACCCTTAAAGGGCCAGAGCGGGGCAAATGCCCCCTCACACAGTCCTTATGATCAATTCTTGCGTCTCCTTCAACAGCGACAGAGCAGCGTTTAACAGAGACCCGAGTCAACCAGCGTTTGGCCACAGTCTGGCTCTGTCACCCACCTCCAGAGAAACAGAGGCTAGGGACACCATTCCTACCCATCCTGGCTAATAGCCGTTGACGGACTTAACTCCATGAATCTATCTAGCTCTTTTTTGAACCCTTTTAAAGTTCTATCCTTTATCACATCATCTGGCAAGGAGTTCCACAGGTTAACTGTATGCTGAGTGGGAAAAAAACTTCCTTTTGTTTGTTTTAAACCTGCTGCCTATTAAGAGCAGAGATGCATCCATCAAAACCACAGGTCCATGGACGACTGTGTTAGTGGATGAGCAGGCATCATTCCAGGACGGCCAGTTCCTCACTCCGCTGACCTCTTCTTTACACCAACAGTATCATCTATTCTACAGCCTAGCTGGGCTGAATGAAGGAAGTGGTTTTCTGAGATCTCTCAGGCTTCAGGTCCCCAGGTGCACACACAATCTATCTAAATAAATAACAGGAGTGGCTGCATAATGGTTATTGCTCATTTTGGTGTTTGCTTCACTAAATCCTCCAGATTTTAGTTTAGAGTAAGCCACCGAAAAATCTCCAGTCTGCCATGCCAGCATCTGGAGAGCCCATGCTTCCTAATTGAGGGCCAGTTTGGAATGATTTATCTGCCTCGGACAGTGTCACCCACATGGCTGGACACTGCTAAGTTATACCTGCCACAAATGGCTTATTCCCTGAACTTAAAAATACAGTGCAAAATACAGTCTACAGTGCAAATGCTGGTGGATTACAGCATCAGATACAGGATGAAATTCTCTAGTCCAGCACTCTCTGGTCCAGAACCATCCATGGTCCAGAATGGTTTTAGTGAGACAGGTGTCCACTTTTAATGGGGGTGGCCAACTTTCCTGTGGTCCCGTAAAGTTTTTTTCCAGCCACCAGTCCTGGCTCTCAGTGCTCTGTGCTGTTATTTAGCTTTAATTTACCCCTCAATGTCCTCTAACAGCCCAATTAGCTTTGGAAGTGTGGGTAATGCTGCTAGACAATATTGATCTCCCATGGTCTGGAAAATTCTCTCATTCAGAACCAGTCAGGTCTTGAGGGTGCCGGACTAGAGAGGTTCAACTTGTAGTTTTAAAGGTCCCATTCCTAAGGCGGTGCATGTAATTGATTTTCACATGAGGAAGGAAGGGTATCAGAATCCGGGCCAACTTATTTTCCCAGGGATAGGTTGTTCCCTCTGAGATTTACAGAGTCATACACACGCACACATACACGCACCATTCCAAATGGCACAAGCTGAACAGCTGCCATTTCAACAGACAGGAAACAGGACACTGGACTAGACGGATCTTTGGTCTGACCCAGTGTGCCCAACATGAGAATGTTGATTCAACAAAGCCTTTAAGTTCTTGCATAAGCTTGGAAAATGTAAACAGCTGAGCTCAACATTACACACCTGCTTTAAGTGTTTTGCTGCATTAGGGCCCTATTCTCCATCGATGATTCCTTTTTATGCCAAATCACACAGGCCTCTCCTAGGCCCTGATCCGAAGCTCATTGAAATCAGTGAAAAGACTCCAACTGATTGCATTTGACTTCAGTCCTGAAATGCAAAATCAGTGAGATTTTTGCTAGAGAACAGACCAAGAAGGAGCACAACCTTGAGCTGTTATGGTTCATCGTTGTGTGCATGTTGCTGTCACGATCACCCTGAAATAGCATCCGAAGGTGTGGAGAGGACCTGGGGAAATAATGGGCATGAAACTCATTCCCTCCATGATGAAAACAGCTTCGCACCTGCCAGCCCATCTCTGGTAGGTCCCATTTATAGCCTGTAGAAGGTAGCTCTCCCACGGGAATCTTGGAAGTGCAGTGAAAAGAAACTGCTCTCTTGAAAATACTTTTCATAGTTCAGTTCCTCGCCAGCCAGCCTTTTTGGATCTCGATATTAATTATACCTTTTGGTGAAAATATTTCTGTAAACAAGCCCCATCATGTATACTTGACAGTTGTGCCTCAAAGGCAAACATTTACAGAAGAGAGGCTTAAATCTAACTCTTCCTTACACGCACTTCAGTACAGAGTGGTCATTCTAGGTCATGCGCCGGGTGGACAGTTTGGAAAAGAGCAATTACCGACCCGTTGCTCCTACAAAGTCTTGTACATATGCTTGGCAGCACATACTAGAAGAAGTCCCTGACATCAGTGGAATGACTCATCTTTTTTAAAGCTGAACAGGTGCATTCGTCTTCACAGGAACACAGCCTACCATTGTGCTATGGCGTAGTTGTCTAAAGACCTCAGTTGTCTACAAAAAGTTACAATTTCATTACAGGGGGTATTTTGTATCGTTAACCTTTCAAATAGGTTGACCCAAGAGACAAAAATACCACTTTACTGTCAGTTTCAAAAACAAAAAGAAAAACAAAAAGGGGGGGGGATACTCCGTGTTAACAACTCAGTGTTAATTCAGTGAAAAACTACTACCAGTGATCTGAGATTGTGTTTTTTAATTAATCAATCAACACAACTAAACAGATGTTGGGCAAAATCACCCCCCTCTAAAATAAGCAAACTGTTACACATTAGAATGGAGCCAATCCTGTTAACTTGTGAAATTGACAGACTAGTCTCTTAAGGAGTGTAATTGATCAGTATTAAGGTCAGTATTTGTTGTACAAAAATCAATCCAAAGTGTGGAATTGGGTAGTCTCCTGGCTTGACCTGGGTATATTTTGTATAATAACAATTGCCTTTGACAAATGAAACCAAGCCATTATTAGGTTCTTTAACCTGCACATTTTCCACGGTGAGATATTAGATGAAGCAAAATGAATCAGGTGATGTATTAAATTTTGAAAACTTATTTTACTTTTTGATCTGTCACGGCTAACCTTCAGGAAATAGAAGTCTCACTTTCATGGCCGCAAATTCATTCAACTCTTCTAACTTTGGCCTATAGGGAATTGCTTAGAAAACTTGTCAAAACTAATTCTGAGTTCTCTTCCGCATACCAACAATGTTTGTAAACTATTCAGATAATATACCCCACTGCACCACAATAAACTTTATGCTTTCTTCTATGAATACACGCTTATTTTAATGGATTCTGGTAGGATTTTTTAAGTTTTGATTTCACATGAAAGAATGCAAGGCGCCTTAACTGTGATTAAACTCGGAATAAATGCCAATTATATGAACCATGCCAGTTTCCGTACTCTGAGGGTATGTCTACACTATGGGATAAGGTCAAATTAAGATATGCAACTTCAGCTACGTTAATTGCACAGCTGAAGTCAAACTAAACTTTTGGTGCTGTCCACACTGCAGGAAGTCAAAGGGAGAACACTCTTTAAAGAGAAGCTAGATAATTTCATGGAGGTTAGGTCCATAAAAGGCTATTAGCCAGGGGATAGAATTGGTGTCCCTGGTCTCTGTTTGTCAGAGGCTGGAGAGGGATGGCAGGAGACAAATCGCTTGATCATTGTCTTTGGTCCACCCTCTCTGGGGCACCTGGTGCTGGCCACGGTCAGCAGACAGGATACTGGGCTTGATGGACCTTTGGTCTGACCCAGTACGGCCGTTCTTATTTACTTATGTTCTCTTCCTTCTACTTCCCCTACTCCTCGTGGAAGCAGTACTACCGGCATCAACCAGAGCACCCCTCTTAATTCGAATTAGCGTGTCTTCATTAGACCTGCTATTTCGAACACTGGAAGTTCAACTGCGGCAGCGTCGATCTTCTCTGTAGTGTAGATGTGCCCTTAATGATCAAAGAGCGAGTTGCACTGAAACATACGATAACTCTCAAAGAAATAATTGACAGTTATTCTAACAAAGGCAAGATCATTTGTGTCAATATCTAGAATATTCAAAAATGCAATATTTCTGAACAAATGTATTTTTGGCAAAACGTACTGTAGACACATGCAAAACTTCCTACCTTACTTATGATGTTCAACTTTTTTTTGGAAGGCACCACCTGCAAACCTGAGCCTATAACAAACTCACGGGGTTAAATCAGTGATTTTATTTTTTTCCCAGTGATGGGGGCAAAGAGAATCTGTCGGGGGAGGGGAGGGATGCCTGGATTTTAACTGAAAATATGGACTATTTATTGGCTCTGTGGTCTGCATGGTGGATATGAATCAAGAATAGATGGATAGGTCCTGGAATTCACCATTCGTAGGAGCTTTAATTTCAGCCACAGGGAAAGACTTTTCTGACCCCTTGAGCAGCCCCGGGGAAATTCCACAGGGGAGAGGAATCAATGTGGCAGCTGCTTGGAGAAAGCAAATCGCTGGGCTCTCTCCCTCCCCCTGCTGAGCCACCCAACAGAGAAATGCTCCCAATGGACATTCAGGCACGCCTGGAAGCGAGCGGACTTGCCCACTGCAGTGGAGCTACTCAGGGGCTTGGTGTGTGATCCATTCCCCGTTGCCCATTCCAGCTTCTGACAAACAGAGGCGAGGGGCACCATTCCTCTCCATCCTGGCTAGTAGCCATTCTTGAACCCATCCTTTATGAACTTATCGAGCTCTTTTTTAGGCACCTGTTAAAATCCTGGCCTCCACGACATCATGTGGCAAGGAGTTCCGCAGGGCGCTGCTTGAAGGAAAACGTCCTTGGTTGTTTGAATCCTGCTCCCTATTAAATTCATTTTGTGGCCCCTCTGTCTTATGTTATGGGAACAAGTAAATAACTTTTCCTTCTTCACTTTCGCCACACCTGCCATGATTTTATAGACCTCTATCCTATCCCCCTTCCTCTCTTCTTTTCTAAGCTGAAAAGTCCCAGTCTTCCTTTGGGTGCAATGACGTGAAACCCAGCTGTGGACTCCTTTGCTCACAGAAAACGTCCCTTGACTTCAGGATCGGGCCCTCTATAGTTGCCTGTGGGGTGCCTGCAGATGTACGGGAGGTTTTCCCCTTCTCCTGTCCTCATCCCCCACCGGTCTGTTCCTTCCTCCCCCTGGGCTGATCCTAGGTCTCCGAAGGTCTCACGGTTCCCACCTGGGCATCACTACATCAGAGGCTGGAGGCACAGCTCGACTTCTATGAGCCCCTCTGCCCACTAATGGGAAGGGTGGGGGAGAGAAAAACCAAACTGACACCGGTTCAACCCCGGAAAGAAACTACACAGCTAAGGGGGGGGGGGAGTCGGAAGTCAGCGCGGGATCAGCTGCTCAGCGATCCGTGTGAAATTGACAAGAGGAGAGTGAAAAGGGGAGTTCCTCATAACAACTCGAGCGAGGAAAGAGATGGGGGGCGATTATGGAACTGGGGGGGGAGGAGGGTTGCTCTAAGGGGAGGAACAGAAGGAAGGTTGGTTTGTGAAGCCAGGAGAACCCCTAGGAGCGTGGAAACGATTTAGCACCCTTGGGGGGAAGGCCTGGGCTGCTCACCGGCTTGCAATCACAGGGGGAAATAAATCCCCCCCATCTGTTTCAATCACCTGGTCAGGCCTCCTATTTCACTGATGGAAACTAGGAGCCTAATATCTGTGAGGCTCCGGGCCTAGGTGGTTTAGGATCCTGAGCCCCATGGATTTCTAAGCCAACGTTGATCACCCCCCCCCCCCCCCCCCCAGCCTCAGGAAATGGGACTTAGGCTCCTCGGACAGGTGGAAATCCCGAAGAAAGAGGAGGCAGCGCGCTCATCCGCGACGCGCCGCGGTGCTGGGGAGAGAGGGGGGAGGGGAGGATCCTCCGAAATAATCCACCCAGGGGTTGATCAGGCTGGGTTCAGATCTTCGCCAACGCTTCTCTGTCCGTTCCCAGCAACGTGGGGAGCGAGAAAAGTCCCTGACACCCCGCTCCGATGTGCCCGCCTGCCTGGGCAGAGCTTGCAGCCTTGCAGGGAGGTGCTGTGCTCCGGAGACCGGGAGGGGCAAAGGAATGGGGGGAAATTAGGGAAATCCTGTGATGGGGCTGGGGGAGGGGCTATGCTAATTAATATCTTGTTGGCTCGCTTCTCCCGCCCCTTGAACGGCAGCACAGGTTGTAAGAGCGTTCCCATCACACTGTTCGTTGTGATCAAATATCCATCGCCATGTACACACCTGGTCATCTCGGCAGCCCTTCCTGGGGACCCAGGTCTCTCCTGAACCCCTGCGCGCCTCGGATCAGCTGCATGCCCCTGGCTCGTTGCAATCAGGTTTTGTTTTTTAAAAATATGACACTGTTTTATCTTCGGACAGAACAGAACATAGACCCTTGATGGGTGGCGAACAGTTTAGAGAGGATGGAGGGAGGTTTGTTTTAAAAATACACATCCTGAAAATACAGCGCAAATATACCCATCTACAAAGAAGTTCCTCAGGCAAAAAAGAAAAGAGGAGGCTAAGAGGGATAGGATAGAGGTCTATAAAATCATGACTGGTCTGGAAAAAGTGAATAAGGAAAAGTTATGTACTTGTTCCCATGACAGAAGAACTAGGGGTCACCAAATGAAATGGATAGCAGGTTTCAAACAAACAACAGGAAGGTTTTCTTCTCCCAGCACATGTCAACCTGTGGAACTCCTTGCCACAGGATGTTTGCAGGCCATGACTTTGACAGGGTTCAGAAAAGAGCTAGATGAATTCAATGAGGTTAGGTCCATGGATGATGCATATTAGCCAGGATGGACAGGAATGGTGTCCCTCCTCTGTTTGTCACAAGCTTGATGATTCCTTGTTCTGTTCACTCCCTCTGGAGCACCTGCCATTGGCCACTGTTGGCAGACAGGACACTGGGGTAGATGGACCTTTGGTCTGACCCAGGATGGCCGTTCTTATTTGTAACATAGAAAGTGCATTTACAGCATAATTGTAATCACAGGGAAATATAACCTCAATTCACACAGGCCCACATGCTGCTTGTATGTGTATATCACATAGACACCAATATATACACCTGCATGTATAAACAACCAGGAGTCCCATGGCACCTTACAGACTAAGGTGTGTCTACACTGCACCGGCTATTTCAGGACACCGGAGATATTCCGAAATAGCTACCCCACCTCTACACAAGCTGCCCATTATTTTGAACAATTTTTTGAAATAATGGACTTGCTATTTTGCCATCCCAGTAAACCTCGTCCACGAGAGATAAGGGATGGCTCGAAATAGTGCGCTATTTTGAAATCTGGCAAAATAAGCTATTTTGAAACAGTTTCAAAATAAGAGTGCAAATTGCATAGTGCAAATTGCGTGCCTTATTTCGAGTTTAGGGTGCTGTGTAGACACACCCTAACAGATTTATTTGGACATGAGCTTTTGTGGGTGAAAACCACTTTCTTGGATTTTCTTAATGGATTTTCCTGCCAGCTCCAACCACAATATTTGTGCATAGGCGTTTAGCGAGCTGTTTAGCCAAATAATTGCTTAGCCACGTATATCAATATACCTGTAAAATCTATCTATCCTCATACACCACATCCATCCGTCTATCCATCTATCTATCCCCATACATCACATCTATCTGTCTTTCTGTCTGTCTTGTGGCAACCATTTCATATCACCTCTTCCTTAGACTGGATCCCCCACTCTTTGTGGTGTAAAAAAAAGAAAAGGGATTTCAGCCTAGCGCTCAGAGTTAAAGGTGTTATTTGAACTAAAGTCACTTCCTGGAACAGACAAAACCCTCGTGTTCCAGAACTTCCCGAAAACAAAAGCCGCCTGGCGTCTGCTACACTTATTTCAAACAATCCATTTGCACACAGCCGTATAGAGTCATAGTTCTTAAGATGACAAGAGCCTTTGAAATCAATTGGGTCTGCCCTTCTTCCTAAATCCAGCCGGGGTAACAGCAAAATCCCGTTTACACGGCAGTCCCGAAACTCGGCCTGGCTTCTGTATTGATCCGGAATGGTTCCATTTCGGATCGTTCTAACTTCCTGGTGTGGGAGTAACGATTCCCACCGGGATTGTCAGCAGCAGCTCACGCGAAAGGAAATTGCTCTCCACGTTTTCCCCCCGATGCGGTTGTGATAACAAACCGCCCCAGCCTCGCAGATACCATGAGATGCGACGAGCAAACGCGATTGCTGCCTGTGGGCTATTAAAACCGAATCAAAATCAGCTGCCTAGGTGCAGTGCGCCGAAGGGACTTTTTATGGACGGGAAGAAGATTATTGAATACTAATTGGCTGGCTCCTCAGCGCCTTCCGCTTCCAACCCGATGCGTTTGTGTGTTCAGCTCCGCAGCGGCAGGTGCCCTGCAGAACAGCCCCAGTCCGAGTGTAAACGCAAGCGCCGTGTCTACACGAGACAACGAGAGGGGCACGCCAGCAAATCCTGCTTCAGGGGGCTACCCACAAGCTCTGCTCCCGAGGAGACTATGGAGACCTCCTGCCTCGCATTTAGTGCAAGGCGCTTCGAGTTTTCTTTCTCCTTCCACGGCTCGGACCTGATTTCAATTCGCCCCGCAGGGGTCTGGTTTTCCACGCCTGGGGGAGGAGAGAAATGGCCCCAGATCACACCTCCTCTGCGCTTTCTCCGGCAAATTGCCTCCAGGTTTTGTCTAAAGAGCAAGCAGGCCGCTTTCCCTCTCTCCTTTAACTCTGGTCAGTTCCCTGGGGCGCGCAGCCAAAGGTTGGCCCCCCAAGTTGCACCTCAAAATAGCTCAGCCCTGTGAGGGCTTGTAATGCCGGGAAATAAGAAAGAACCAAGGGCTTGATCCGGGGTGGAGACAGGGAGCGTTTCTGGACCGAGACATATACAGTCCCGTTTTCTTTTTCAGGGGAAGAGTAACATATAGCAATATAGCATTTGAAGAAGTGGGTTGTGCCTAAAAAGCTCATGATCCCATCTACATGTTTTGTTAGTCTATACAGTGCTACCAGACTATTGGTTGTTTTTTAAATGTATCAATATAGGCAGAGAATCTAGTTCATCTCCCGTGGCATATGAGACAGACTCCACAGAGCATCACTGAACACTGGCAAGGACATCTAGAGGTCATCCAATCCAGTCCCCTACCCCCCACAGCAGGACCAAACCCCATCTAGATAGCCCCATAGATGTCTGTCCAACCTGCTCTTAAATATCTCCAGGGATGGAGATGCCACAGCCCAGGTAATTTAGTTCAGGCTTGGTCTACTTTGCACGTTTTCTGCAAGAAGCCTTTTGTGGAACAGGTTTTCTGCAAAAACTTCTTGCAGCAAAAGCAGGTCCAGACCTCAAAGCACATGCAAAAGTGACGAGCTTTTGCCCCAAAGAGCGTCCACACTGCATGGGCGCTTTTGAGCAAGAAAACTCTGATGGCCAACAGCACACCTGTGCTTTTGCTGATATGGGGTTCTTGCTCAAAACCCCCTGGGAGCTTCCACACCTGCCTTTTTGCACAAGACCTGGAGAGCAAAAGTCCTCTGTGGCTCCGGTGGTTTTTGCGCAAAAACCTTATAGATGGAGGGAGTGTTTAAGCACCCTGACAAGCAGGAAGTTTTCCCTAATGTCCAACCTGAGCCTCCCTTGCCGCAGCCCAAGCCCCCTGCTTCTTGTCCCAGAGAGCCTGTGAGAAAGTTCATTGGCCAGGGACACATCTGACTTGACTCTTCTTCTTGGCCAGCCAGCTACGATTTACAGCCCTGGCCGAGGAAGATGCCGCCAGGTCGCCTTTCACGCACGTGCTTGGCTGCATCTCCGCTGCGCTCCCGGCTTTGCTGGCGGTGCGCTCCGGCGGGGAGGTGCGGGAATCGACGGGCGAAGCGATGGGACGCCGCTGCCAGCCCCTGCCCGTTCGATTCTCCCCCCAGCCCCCCAATTTCGCCCCACCATGAATATTTCTCTCGGAACGCACCAAGGCAGAAAAAGGTCGAGGCGCAGCGGGGGGTTAAGCTGGGGTGTCCCCAGACGCAGGCGCGTCTCCGTCGGACCAACTCGTGTTTGCTCTCCTCGGAATGCGGAGGAGTTGGACCAGCCGCGCTCCGGATCCGGCCCGAGCCACGGCTCCAGTCAAACCGGAGCGAGGCACCACCAAGCTGCGGGGAGCCGGAGTCACTCCTAGACCTGGGAAAGGCTCTCCCCAGACTCTCCTGCCATCGCGGAGCTTTGCGCGCCGTCCCCGCCGCGAGTCGCTGTCTCTGGCCGCTTTGGTCTTCGGCGTCGCTTTCCCCGACGCGTTCTTCAGCTGGTCCGTGGAAGCGCGCCTCAGTTTCCACGGCGCAGTGAGCCCGATCGCAGCCGGGTCCAATCGGTTCCTTCTGTCCTGTCCCTCCCGTCCCCCACCAACCTCCGGAGTGATTTACAAAGGGCGTTGGAATACGCTGCTTGGGGAGGGGGGGGGGGGCTTTTTATACAGTCTAGCAATGTCCTGCCTCTTGCTTCTCCTTCGCGCTTTAGTGGAGCCTTGAACCTCAGCGGTTCGCTTTGCTCGGTGACCTTCCTATCCGGCAATTCTCCGGAGCAAAGCGCTCCCGACCCCCAAATCGCTGCCTTCGGGGGGGCTGAATTCTCTCCGAATTCCAACAGAGGGAGACAAATGGTTCGCTTTTTACCCTGGTATTTTGGGTGGGCTCCGCTGTTGCTCCCTGCTAGAAGCAAAGCTGCCCCCTTCCCTTGAAAAAAACCAATGCTTATGTTGCACGAAATGACCACTCGCTACCGGCTTACAAGCTGCCTTGTTCGTAAAACCGAATCGTGCTGCGGATCGGGCGGTTCACGGTCCTCACTTTGGACAATTAAATAATCGAGTCGCTAGCGGCGAGGCCTTTCGCCTTTTCCGGAACAGGTTCCATCGTGCTAGACCGCCGCAATCACCCCGGAAGATAGTCGACCATTCTAGTAGCGAGCGGTTCCGTGTAAACGCAAACCCGCCAAATACGGTGCATGCCAACGAAAGGTGTTGCAGGCGGTGTGAAGAAGAAAACGCTCTGCAGAGAGCAGCTGTCCGAAAGCTGAATAAATCGGTCCGCTGTACTGCCAGCTGCCCTCCGAGATGCCCTGAGAGGTTAAAATCGTAATATAAATCCGAGGGAAACATTCTCTTTCTCAAATCTTCTCAGGTCTGCTGGATTTTACGCTTCGCTTTGTGTTTAGCGTAGCCTGCGCCTATCGAATAGCGACCGTCACTGTCTAAAACTCCTATGGGAAGCTACTTTGCTAATGTGATTTTTTTTTTTACTTTCAAATCCTCGAATTAAATGTTTACACTGAACTCAGTTGGATTAAAATGCCTTGGAAACCAAACCGGATTGGTTGCTTCAGTTTATTTCGTCCCATTCGGATTAATCCCTTCCCCCCACACACACACTTTTAATCCCAAACCGGCATGGGATTCAGCGGCCCATATTTACTCTCCCGATCGGTGTCCACAACTTTTTATTTTTAGCAGGAGGAAATATACCTATATCCCACCGTGTCCGTGCGAATCGTTCTTTCTCTGCGCGTGCATTGGCATTAGACGCGCGACATCGAGAGCCAAAGTTTCTCTTTCCTCCATCTGCGCGCTGTGCGGTTTTTAATTTTTATTTTTCATTGATCTGAAAGCTCCGATCGTGCATTCGTAATTTATGACTCCCCCTCGTACTAATTGACATATTAATATATGCTGCTCACTAGCTAACGATTCGTTTTGGGCAAGCGAGTCAAGGTAAAAGGGTCAGAGAAAGGCTGTCAACTTGCTCCGTTTTGATCTTTTCCATCTGTGAGCCGTTGCAGGCAAAATAACTGCATCTGCTCCACACGGTCCCTGACAAATGGCACTCGCTGTTTGGTTAGTGACCCTATTAAAAGCGCGCCGGAGGTGCGTGCGAGGAGTAACCAGCAAAATGCAGGACAATGTAGCACTTTAAAGACTAACAAGATGGTTTATTAGATGATGAGCTTTCGTGGGCCAGACCCACTTCCTCAGATCAAATAGTGGAAGAAAGTAGTCACAACCATATATACCAAAGGATACAATTAAAAAAATGAACAAATATGAAAAGGACAAATCACATTGCAGAACAGAAGGGGGATGGGGGGGAGGGGGAGGAAGGAAGGTAAGTGTCTGTGAATTGATGATATTAAAGGTAGGGAGAGTGGGATGTTTGTGAGTTAATGGTATTACAGGTGATAATTGGGGAAACTGGAGTAACCAGGACTCTGGAAAGCGTGTTAAATTCCCTACGAATTATAGATTTAGAACGTGCCAACACCCTTATGTTACGTCACCGCTAATGATCCTGCTTAGCCTCTGTATTCGGAGTCAAACCGGATTTATTGGCCCCTAAGAATCATACTGGGGGAAAAAAGAATCATAGACCAGGATCCTGTTTGCAAGCCCTTCCCAATGCTAACGAAACAGCCCTGTAATAAACATTGGAACACAGCGTAGTAATTAATCTGCTTTTGGAGATTTCACTTTGGCATCTCCCAGTCTAATAGGCTGTGGGTTTCTTCGGAGGTTTTAAAGCTCAGCTGAAAACGGCCACATTTGGATACACCTTTCTGGAAAAAGTTCTCTCTCATTTCCCCATTTAACCACGCGGGATCGGGACCATTTTAAATACAGCCCCAGAAAAGACCGGGTTTGCTCTCCGAGCGCCTGGAAATGTTGCAAAGCTGGGTTCTGATTCGATTCCTCCGCATTCGAACGTCACCACATGGATTGTGGCTACCCGGGCTCCTTTCACGGACCCGGACAAAATTCTCCCTGCTCCCGAACTGCTGTTTCAAAGGGGTCGCGGATCGGATGCAGCGAAAGTCTGGGGGCGTCTTTATTTTCAAAGGTCCGGTGCCAAGCCCGTGAAACCCACGGGAGTGAGGACCGCAGGTCTGGCAGGGTGTGGACAGGTGACTGTGCCCGGGGCTGTTCCCACGGATCGGCCCCTCGGAGAAGCGAGAACCACTAGAAGCGGGTGCGATTGCTCGGTGCCACCTGATTGTAAAGAAAGGGCCTGCAGCCACCTTTCCCCCGTCCCATGATCCTTAGCAAAGCGCTTCCCTTCCCCGCGGAGCGGGGCTCTCGCAGAAGGCTGGGGGGAGGGAAGGAAGCGAAGCGAAGCGAAGTCGGCAGCGCCCCGCGCCAGACATCTGGGTCGCTGACACTGTTGTTTCAGGAGCCGCTCGGGGAGAGGAGGGCGGAAAGGGGGGGACCGGTCCCGCAGAAGCCGCAGCCTTTGCCAGGTCGCAAGGCCGGGAACCAATGAAATGCCAACTCCGGCGTGACCCCCGAGATTGACGTGGAAGACACGTCAAATGGATCGGAGCGGACTCCAGCCCGGCTAAGTCCCCCGCCCCCGCGCGGATGCGGATTACCTTGGGCGCGCGTCCCCGGCCGCCTTTGCAATTGCCCCGGGAGCCGCAGCGAGCCGGGAGCCGGAGCCAGGGCGGCTGGGTTCGTCTCCCGGGCTGGGGCTCGCAGGCAGCCCCCTCCCCTATGCCTCCGCGCCCGCCCCGGAGCAGCCAGAGCCTGCGGCGGGCCGCGCCGGGCGCCGAGCGCGCAAGACGCGTGTGGCTTCGCGGGCGATGGGTAAGGCGCAGCGGGTGGGTTCGCTGGGCGCGCAGGGGGGTGGGAGAGCGCTCGGGGCGCGCGGTGGCGCGTTGGTAAACCGAGGCAGCGCCACCGTGGGCGGTGAGAAGCCCCCCTCCCCCTTCCCAAGCGCAGCCCCGGCTCTCCTGCTGCGGGAGCCGCGGGTGCGTGGCGGGGAGCTCGGGACGCGTTCCGGCGGGTGTCGGTGCGGGGCTAACCCGCCCTTCTCCCCCTTCCTTCCCCCCCGGGCCAGAGCAAACCTACGGCGAGGTGAACCAGCTGGGAGGCGTCTTCGTCAACGGGAGACCCCTGCCCAACGCCATCCGCTTGCGGATCGTGGAGCTGGCCCAGCTGGGCATCCGGCCCTGCGACATCAGCCGCCAGCTGCGCGTCTCCCACGGCTGCGTGAGCAAGATCCTGGCCCGCTACAACGAGACCGGCTCCATCCTGCCCGGCGCCATCGGCGGCAGCAAGCCGCGGGTCACCACCCCCACGGTGGTGAAGCACATCCGCGACTACAAGCAAGGCGACCCGGGCATCTTCGCCTGGGAGATCCGCGACCGGCTGCTGGCCGACGGCGTGTGCGACAAGTACAACGTGCCCTCCGTCAGCTCCATCAGCCGCATCCTGCGCAATAAGATCGGCAGCCTCTCGCAGCCCGGCCTCTACGACAGCAAGCCCGGCCCGCCGCCGGCGCTGCCCTACAACCCCCTCTACCAGTACCCCTACCCCGGCCCCGTGGCCGCCTCGGGCGCCAAGATGGGCAGCCACCCCGGGGGGCCGGTCGCCGCGGGGCACGTCAGCATCCCCCGCTCCTGGCCCTCGGCTCACTCCGTCAGCAACATCCTGGGCATCCGCACCTTCGTGGAGCAAACAGGTCAGAGGGCTCCGCGTCTCCCGGGGCGCGCCGCTGGCCGAGCCGCGGGTGTCTTCCCGCGGGCGAAGGGGACAATGGCGCCCCTGATTTGGGGGGACGAAGGGGTTTGTGTTATGCAGGCGGGTGCTCGGCGCTTTCTGAGCACAGGCCCGCTTTGGGAGGCCCCGGTAGCTTTAGACTTTTAAAACTAGATAGATAGATAGATAGATAGATAGATAGATAGATAGATAGATAGATAGATAGATAGAGGGGGGGTGTGGGGATAGATAGATAGATAGATAGATAGATAGATAGATAGATAGATAGATAGATAGATAGATAGATAGATAGATAGAGGGGGTGTATGGGGATAGATAGATAGATAGATAGATAGATAGATAGATAGATAGATAGATAGATAGATAGAGGGGGGGTGTGGGGATAGATAGATAGATAGATAGATAGATAGATAGATAGATAGATAGATAGACAGACAGATAGATAGATAGATAGATAGATAGACTGAGTGTATGAGGAAAGAAAAAAAAGAAATCAGATAGACAGGCAGACAGACAGACAGAGGTGTATGGGGATAGATAGATAGATAGATAGATAGATAGATAGATAGATAGATAGATAGATAGATAGATAGATAGATAGATAGATAGATAGATTGTATGGAGAAAGAAAGAAAGAAAGAAAGAAAGAAAGAAAGAAAGAAAGAAAGAAAGAAAGAAAGAAAGAAAGAAAGAAAGAAAGAAAGAAAACAAACCTGGGCGAAACAATTTCTAAAGGGCCTGTATAAATAACTCCGAGCATTTAGGGCGGATCGGACAGGCCAGCCTGTAGCAAAACAACCGACATCTTGCACTTTGGACGAAAAATGTGGGAAATCTTTTCGTGGGCTGGCCAGCCCCCCAACCCCCAACCCTGCAAATGCGTTTGGCGATGTGTTTTTGCTGAAGGACGCGAACGGCTCAGACATTGGTTTGATTCGTTGTCGGGATTTTCCCTCCCCTCTTAGGATGTTTACAAACTTTCCTCTACGTCCCGTCTCTACTAGAAAACAAAACTAGGCTGCGATGGTCGCACCCGCAAGCCCCCTGGGTCTGTGATCAGAACAGACGATGAATAGAAAGGCGGTCTCAGGCAGAGCTGGGCTGGCAAACTGGATCGGAGGGAGTTGTTTTTAAAATATTTCTGCCGCCGTTTGTTGCTATAAACCGGACTGGGATAGATTCAGCCCCGGTTCGACCTTAATTCTGAACGTATCGTTTGGGAACCTGTCCCTTTCAAATGCAAAAGGTAAATACTTCAACCGCGGGGGTCTCTGTCTACGAAACGGGATCTCTTCAACTGTACGAAGACATGAAAGTTTCTAGGGCAGCAGGCCTTTGGCGGGAAGGCAGGCGGAGAACCGGGTTCAGCTGAATTGTAAACGAAACTACTCCGAATTTCGGCCAGCCGAGTTTGTGTTTTACGCTCCCCCAATCTCTTTTGCCTTCCTTCTCTGCTCGTAGCTTTCTCAGACAGACTTGAGACGCGAACCTACTGCCCCCGGTTCCTATCGGGTTTTGCTAAGGCTTGCGTGAGCCGTTATCACGTTTATAAAGCGGGCTCCCCAATTCGCATTCACTCTGGATTCAGGCACCTTCTAGCCAGGAAGAATGTTCAGTCTGAAAACGTTTCCCAGATCTGGATTCTGTTTGTAGCCTCTAGACAACATCGAGTTTCGTAATTGATTGAGGGGGGCAGGGAGGGAAGGTGTCTCTACGGAGGAGAAATAACTCCGATTTGATAAAGAATAGTTTAGTATTGAAGGAGAGGGGCTTTATCAGACAATTCTCACTCCCAATTTTAATTGATTCTCCTGCTAAACTCCAGCCCTTTGAGCAGCAAACACAGCTGAAAAATGCCCTCTAACCAGTGGGATTAGAGGGCTCCAAGGTGCCCAGGAATCAAATTGTCCTTGTGCAATTTGGGCACGTCTACACAGCAGGGGTAAAGCCGAAATAAACTGTGCAACTCCAGCTCGCTCAATTGCATAGTTCAAGTCAAAATAGCTTCATTTGGCTTTTGGCACTGTCTATACAGCTGAAAGTGGGAGGGAGAGCACTCTCTTCTGACTTCTCTTACTCCTTGTACAATGTGGGTTACAAAAGTCGGAGTAAGACATCCTCTAGTACGACATGATTGTGACATTGTGTCGAAATTGACATGTGTCGAAATTGACATTGTGTCGAAATAGCTGCTGGCCATGTAGATGTGGCTTATGTTATTTCAGAATCATGTTGGTTATTCCGAAATAACACTGCTGTGTAGACTCACCCCATTGCTCAAGGAAAGAGAAACCTCCCCTGTCTGGATGCGGATCTCATTGGCCAAAATGCCACCCTCAGCAGGATCGGGGCCTGGCTTCTCACAGTGCTTACAGATCCCCGTCCTAGGACAGTGACCTGGAGGGTGAAGTTGCAGGTTCTAGGGGACACCTGAATGCGAAGTAGGCTGAGGGCTGAGGGCTCTGTTCCCATCGCAGGACCTCTGGCTGGGACAGAAGGAGCTGCCTACCCGCCGAAAATGGAAGATTGGCCCAGTGTGAACAGAACGGCCTTCCCTTCCCAGGGAGTCAATGGGATCGATAAAGCTGCCATGGAGACGGACATTAAGTACCCGCAGGTAACATCTTCCCCCTTGGAGGTTGCAGTGGGGGGAGAACATATTGTGTGCGTGACAGAGAGATTTGGGGATCTGAAGGAAGGTGGTGAATTCGAATTGCGTGTCAACGACCCAAGTGGCGAACATACCCGTGGCATCGAACACCCGATTGTGTGTGCGCTCGCTCGCATTAACCAGAGCACACCGCAGCGAGTGCCTTGAAGGAATCCATTTAATTGAACCCCCCCGAAGCGGGTCTCAGAATCTGTTTACACGCGTGTTGACAGGGAGGTTCCGGGTTAGACCCAAGGCCCCTCCAACCCAGGACTGGAGCCATTTCGATGGCCCGCTTAGAGCCGCGGCCCCAGCCGGGGATTCACGCAGGTTTCGTTGCTGCAATTTCAGCTTCCTCACTCCCCGGGCCAGGGAGAAATCGACTCCAGACGGCGCCGGGCGGGAGGGTGCTGAAAGGGGGCCGATTTCTGTCTCCGCGCCTGCTGCTCTGTACAAAGGGAGGCGCTGAACAGGAGCAGGACTCGGGAGTTCTCGGCCCACCCCGGGGCGCTCTCCCGCACACGGAGGCAGATGTGCAACCTACCCCGGGGACCAGGGAGCCGGAGCCGGCCTCGGGGGGGTTGCAATCCCCGCCTGATTGTCTCCCGCTTCTCTCCGCAGCCAGCCCCGGGCCTCTCCGCCGTCAGCGGCTTCCTGCCGGCCTGCGCCTACCCCTCTTCCAACCAGCACGGAGTCTACGCCGGCCCCGGGGCGGGCTACCTCACTCCCGGCCACCCCTGGCAGGCGCAGGGCAGCTCCCTGGCGCACCACGGGCCCGGAGTGACGGCGCACGGGGGAGAGTTGGCCTTCAAGCACCCCGCCCGAGAAGGTAAGCGGGGAGCCGGGCAGAGGGAGCCCCCCCAGGCCGGATGGGAGGGGGCTCCCCAAGGGGGAAGAGCAGAGCGCGCAGCCTCTGGCCCTGCGCGGAGTTACTGCGCAGCCAGGCCAGCCCCGCGGGCCCAGAGACCAGGGCCACATCCCGCTAGTTAGCGGCTGTTTCACGCCTAGTACCGATAGCTCCACTGTCTGCAGAACCGGAACCGGGTAGTCTGCGGGTGTGCCGGCCCTGCTCAGCCCCCGGCTCTTAGTAAAACCGTGAACAGGGGCCGCTCCGCTGCGCGCACTATGGACAGAAAATGCGCGTGTATCTGTGCAGAATATAATATGTATGGAGGGACTTTTTAAAGTGTGGAGATAGATAAATATTCTGTTTATATATCTAACAGTGAGTCTATCTATCTAGATATAATTTAGATATCACTGCGAGCTCTATGGACGTAAAATGCGCGTGTATCTGTACAGAAGATATGTATGGAGGGACTTTTTATGTATAGAGATAGATAAATATTCTGTTTATATATCTAACAGTGAGTCTATCTATCTAGATATAATTTAGATATCACTGCGTGCTCTATGGTCATAAAATGCCCGTGTATCTTTACAGAGTATGATATGTATGGAAGGAATTTTTATTTATAGAGATAGCTAAATATTCTGTTTATATATCTAACAGTGAGTCAATCTAATCTATCTATCTATCTATCTATCTATCTATCTATCTATCTATCTATCTATCTATCTATCTATCTATCTATCTATCTATCTATCCCTTGATAGCAATAATGTCAGTAAATGGATTCATGGACAGACACATATTGTGATATATAGAGAGTCTCATGTTGATTCAAAATTGCTCTATGAATAGTTACATAACATCCGCGGAATTGTATATACAATTTATAAGACTGTATAATTTTTATGTTGACACCCGCAAAACTATATAAAATTCGGCGAATGTTATATAACTACTCATAGAGTAATTTTTAAGCAACGTGAGACGCTCCATATATCCCAATATTATACATATTCACTATATACCTATAATAGAATTCGTCTGTTATGTATTACACATATATAATTGTATATGGCACTGTAGATCTATAAAAGAGCCTACCTGAGTGTCTATGTATATATAAATACGCAGGCACACAGAGAATGGTATTTCACACACGTGTGTATACATAACATCGATAAACTTGCCTGACATATGGAACTTTAAAAGTATATGGATAAAATTCGTGTGTGGGAGAGACCATAGACAAAGAACATCTCGCTTTTTGTTTCACACCCACGTGTTCCGCGCACATGTGTGTAACAGAGAATTTGTAAAAGTACAGGTCAGATAAAACTTTTACATTGTCGACTATTCTCTTCCACAAACTAAGAGAGCCCTTTAGAGTACTTTCTAGTTACTTGCTAGTTCACGTGCTAGCTCGAAACAGTCCCTGCTAGCACGGGACTGTACAAACTTTGCTTCCAGCCGCTTTCATATTTGCTACCAGTAAAAACAGACAGATTCAAAGTGGAAATCGTTTTGTTCCCGGGGAATGTTCAATCAGGTGGGAGGGAAATCTCGGAGGAAGCAGACAGATCTGGGGCAAACATTCCGCTTTTAATTCTTTAAGGCAAAGGTGGCTTTCTCACAAGTAATGATCTGGGCCGAGAGGGTGCATTGTAGGCAATAAAACAGAAAAGAAATGACCGAGTGATATTCTGCAGCACTGTAATAAATACAGCGAAGTGACAGAGGGTGAGCATTGGAGACATTCGTTTTTAGTAATAATAGTTTTAGCCATATTAAATAAGTATTTGTACTGGATGCCTCTGACCATAAATCTTGCACATGTGCTGGCGGATAATCCAGATCTAAGAAAGACACACTCATTCAATGAAAATGACTAACATTATAAATCGCTTATACTAGATATTTCCCTCCTGAGGGAGTATTTAAAGTAATATACCATAGGAGTATAATAAGCGATCACATGTTTCTGATTTGAACAGGTCTCTATATTGTAGTATATATTTTAATGTTGAACATTTTTCCTTCTATTAATCACACCGGTCCATATTGGGACGCTTAACTTTGATATGTGGTTTCATTTAAAAATGCAAACTCATCTCTTCTGCTTCTATTCTTTGCTCTTTTTTTTGCCTTGTACACTATCGTGTCTCCAGTCTTTTTCGCATTCCCGCTTCATGTTCTACTTATCAGCTAGTTTATGTATTACTGTCTTCATATGCGACCCTGAACTTTTTTTTGGCTGAACTAATGTAACCTTCTGAGACTAGCAGCTTCCTTATTATCGCTAATAATGAATGGTTGTTGATAACAACAGTGAAAGAAAGAAAGAAAGAAAGAAAGAAAGAAAGAAAGAAAGAAAGAAAGAAAGAAAGAAAGAAAGAAAGAAATTGTCTAGAAAGACAGTCAGAAAGACAGTCAGAAAGAAAGAAAGAAAGAAAGAAAGAAAGAAAGAAAGAAAGAAAGAAAGAAAACTTCCAGAAAGACAGACAGAGAGACAGTCAGAAAGACAGAAAGAAAGAAAGAAAGAAAGAAAGAAAGAAAGAAAGAAAGAAAGAAAGAAAGAAAGAAAAACAGCCAGCCAGAAAGAAATTGACCAGAAAGAAAGAAAGAAAGAAAGAAAGAAAGAAAGAAAGAAAGAAATTGTCTAGAAAGACAGTCAGAAAGACAGTCAGAAAGACAGTCAGAAAGAAATTGTCTAGAAAGAAAGAAAGAAAGAAAGAAAGAAAGAAAGAAAGAAAGAAAGAAAACTTCCAGAAAGACAGACAGAGAGACAGACAGAAAGAAAGAAAGAAAGAAAGAAAGAAAGAAAGAAAGAAAGAAAGAAAAACAGCCAGCCAGAAAGAAATTGACCAGAAAGAAAGAAAGAAAGAAAGAAAGAAAGAAAGAAAGAAAGAAAGAAAGAAATTGTCTAGAAAGAAAGAAAGAAAGAAAGAAAGAAAGAAAGAAAGAAAACTTCCAGACAGACAGACAGACAGAAAGAAAGAAAGAAAGAAAGAAAGAAAGAAATTGTCTAGAAAGACAGACAGAAAGAAAAAATTGACAAGAAAGAAAGAAAGAAATTGACTAGAAAGAAATGAATTATCTTTATCTATCTATCTATCTATCTATCTATCTATCTATCTATCTATCTATCTATCTATCTATCTCCATCCACCCCATCTGTCTGTCTGTGTATCTGTCTCTCTCTTTTACAATCAAATGTATTGTTTATCAAAATACAGTGAGAGAGGGAGAGAGAGAGAGGCCTTCAATTTTAATAAAACTATGCGGAGCTTTCTGGACACCTCCGAACTGCGAGCCCAAACCCTCACTAGAAGCCGAACTTGCTATAGCCCGTGTCGGTTATTTTACGACCGAAGTACTGGCTGTCCCAAGTCACGCCGCTGCACCACACATGAGCTGTGTCCCTACTGACACACCCCGGCTCTGGCACACAACCCTTCCCCCACTTCACTGCTGTCCATCAAACGACACCCACTCCCAACGGCGCGCGCATCCCGTATGTTTCCTATACGTCCGGACTAGACAGTGGGGCTCCCGTTTCGATGCCCCCCCACCGGCCCTGCTGCTTTGCCGGGGTGATTTGCCTGGAGACGTAACACAACCCCGCGGTTCATGTGCGCGCGGCTGTTCCCACGTAGCCAGCCTGCTGTTGACGCGCGCAGCGATCGCGGGTACAGGGCTCCGGATGGGACTGTTCACACGGATCCATCGGGGCGCGCTCGGCGCCGTGGGAACTGTGACCCTGATGGGATTTGGTCCGGGCTTTTACTTGAGCATAATTAACCCCCCGCCCCGGAGCTGGGTGGCTGGGAAGCCCCGGCAGGGAGCGACCCTGTTGCAAACACCACAGGCCGTGCAGAAGGGTGGTTTGACCCCCCCCCCCCGCAGGAATTCCCCAGGCAAGGCCTCGTCCAGCGTCCAGCCCCCTCCGCCTTCGCTCCGGCCCGAATTCCCTGGGCCTGGGTTCTGTTCCCAGCGCAGGGACGCTGGAAGTGCCACATACACCGCTGGCATCCCGGCGGGGGCTGTTAAAAGCGGACTCACCCTTTGGAAGCAGAACCGTTGGGAGGGGGGGGGGGGAGTAGCGATGCGCGGAATTGGCCAATGCGCCCCTGCGGATCTTCCGCGGAGAAGGACTAGTGGGCGCAAGATTCTGGGAAGGGGGCTTCCAAACGCCCCCCCCCCCCCACGCGCACCCCCTCTCCTCCGCCCAGGCAAATCGGCAAGAGGAGGGGGGAGAGGGGCATAAGCAACGGGGGCAAAATCTACTGGTCTAAAGAACCCCCCCGCTTTTCGGCCTAGGCGTCTACACTACGCGCGACGCCCAGCTGCGTTGATGGCGGGCCCGATCCTGCTCGTAAAGCCAGGGCAGCGGGGGGGGGGGGGGGGGGGCGCTATTTTCTGATTTAGAGCTGGGACCGATGGCCTAGATTGGGGGGGGGGGTCTGTCTTTCCAGCTGCCCTTAGGCTCGGCCGGTTCTGTATCTCAATCCCGGCGTGGCCCAAAGGGCCCGATCTTGCTGGTTTTCACCTCGGGGTCGGGACCGCGGCCGGGCTCACCCCACTGCACCCCCGCAGCTGGTGTGTGTGTGTGTGTGGGGGGGGAATCTTTTATAGCCAGCAGCCACCTCAGGAGGGGAAACCCAGCACGTGTCGGGGGAATTCTCCCAGCTCTGACCGCGGAGTCAGCGCTCCGCCCGCGGAATCAGCGCCCGCGGGAAACTCCGCAGGCCGGACAGGTGAAAGGCCAATGTCTGATCCGGGAAGGGAGCTGTCAGACAACCCCCCCCACACACTCCTTCAGCCCCGTGCTTGCTCTTCCTCCCGCGGGGGCGGAAGGAAAACGCGCTTGCTTCTAAAATAAACGACAAAGAAGAAGCAATCGCTTAAAATGGGGGGGGGGGGGGGGGGTAGGGAGGAGGAGACCTGCGATCGGTCGCTAGCCCGGTCCCTGCCTCTCTGGTCCACGCTGGATTTCAAGTGAAGATATCATTCTAGTAAAGGGCTTGGGAGGAGACGTGTCTGTTTCAGGGCAGGAAATGTCTCCCTGCCCTGCAGGGTTTTGCTAGAGGATTAAAAACAAAAATGAAAACATAAAAAGGGGGAACAGCGATTACTGCTCAACGCGCGTGTGAAGGTGAAATTGACCCGGCGATTCCTCCTTGCCAGAGACAAGCAAAGCAAAAAGCAGGGTTCGCAGAAGGGCGCCGAGGAGCGAAACAAACGCAAGAGACGTGATGCCAAGGCGCAACCGTGCGAGTCTGCAACTTAACATAACAGCAGGCAGCCCTGTGGCCCCTTGTGAGAGAAAACCCCAGAACAGCGAGTCTCGTGAGCTTTCGTGGGCACAACCCACGTCCTCAGAGGGCGAGGGGCAGAGGGACAGCAGAAACCCGGTATTTCAGAACAGCAAAAGAAGGGGGCCGTACCTGTCCATTGTAGGACCGATGCTAATGAGGCTAATTCAGAGGGCTGGAAGAGTCCCATGCTTAACGTTTGTAAGTGAGGTGTTCGAGGCAGGGAAAGCTGGCGTTATAATGCGACATCCAGTTAACGTCTTTGTTCAAACCCAGGGAAACTCACGTTTAAAAACAAGGAATTTTAAATTTAGAGACTAACAAAATATAAATAGTATCAGGAGCTTTTGTGGGAAAAACCACAAAAGCTCATGATTCTTTCTTTCTTTCTTTCTTTCTTTCTTTCTTTCTTTCTTTCTTTCTTTCTTTCTTTCTTTCTTTCTTTCTTTCTTTCTTTCTCTCTTTCTTTCTCTCTTTCTTTCTCTCTTTCTTTCTCTCTCTCTCTCTCTCTCCTCATACACATCTGTCTGTCTGCCTGTCTCTAAGGTGCCACAGGACTACTGGTTGTTTTTAAAGTTACAGACTAACACAGCTCCCTCTCAGAGTGTCAAATTTGCTAGGTGTCACATGCCAACTGACTTGCTTTTCTTTCTTTCTTTCCCTTGCTGCAGCTGTGGACAGAAAACCTGCCAGTCCTGTCGGCAAACCTCAAGAAACCCTAAGTAGCATACATGGACTTTCGATCCCAGCCTCATCTTCCTAGAATTTGCAGTGAATCATCCGTGAGAGAGAGAGAGAGGGAGAGAGTTTTGGATCAGACACCCGTAGCTGTTACTTTGGGAATGCAATGGAACCTAAAAGCATCACTCGCGTTTGGAGACACACCTTTGGAAAGGAAGAGGCTGGGTGTGAAACAAGCCCAGGCAATACAAAGAAAAGCGACTTTTAAAAGCGGAAGTTAGAGAGATCTGGACGTTCACTGACTCTGTGCCTTGAGTGAGCGATTTCCTTGGTCAAGTTGGCAGGTGGTGAATGGAGACAATTATTTTCTTTCCTCCCCCCTGCCCCGGCCTTTTCTTTCTTTCACACAAGAGACCTCTGGATCTAGCAATCACCGACTTTTTCACTAGCCCTGCTGCCATTGCCCATTGCTTACAAAGCCACAGACTTTACTCTGGTGTGCGTTGACTCGAGAGAGATTCATTCAGCGTCCCCAAGGCCTGAAACCCAACAGTCTGGGCTCTGAACTGGTTTCTGCCAGGGGACAACATCTCTCTCCACAAGTGTAAATGGACAAACACACAACATCATTTTACGATATATTTTTATAATAACAACACTTAATAAAAAAGTGACTACAGCTATGGTGCTTGTTTGGGATGCCTTCCCTGGGTTCTCTTGTTTCCTCTCTGCATAGCTACGGACCAGGGCCTTTTGTTGGGTCTTTCTCCTCCAATCCACTTGAACCCAAGTGCTCAATTTCTGCATTCACTGTAAAGTGATTGTATGGTTCACAGGACAGAAGACCTGCATGCATATCCCATCGCTGCCACCAGTAGTGTGTGGGGCTATGAGTAAATCTCTCAATCTCTCTGGGTCTCCGTTCCCCATCTGTAAAACAGGGATGATACTATTTCCACTGAGTTGTCTAGTTGGCAAGCTCTTTCAGGGGGCTGTTTATTACTATGTGTTTGTACAGCACCTAGCACGCTGGGTTCATAAGTGTGTTTGAAGCCACTAGGTTTGACCCTAGTACATGTCATAACCCTAAGGACAGTCTGAGGCCCAAATGGAGATGACAAATAATATGGGAGACATTTAGTGACCTTGAATGGGAGTATAAAGCACAGGGAGCAAAAAGAAAGAGTACAGGTTGAATCTCTCTAGTCCAGACCTCTCTGGTCCAGAAACATCTGTCGTCCGGAATGATTTGAGTTAGATGGATGTCCATTTTTCATGGGTGTGGCCAAGTTTCCCACAGTCCCATAAACTTTGTTTATAGCCACCAGTCCTAGTTCTAAGTGTTTTGTGTTGTTATTTAGCTCTAATTTACCCCTAAATGTCTTCTCAGAGCCCAGGAAGCAGTGGAAGTCTTGGTAATGCTGCTAGACAATATTGACCTCCTGTAGGCAGGAAAATTCTCTCATTCGAAAGCAGTCATGCCCTGAGGGTGACGGACTAGAGAGGTTCAAACTGTATTTAAAATACTCTGCCAGGTTTACGTGATAGGTGTTGCACTACACACACTCTAGTTCAGTGTTTCCCAATTTTATTTGGCCATGGAACCCTTTTAAACTCGAAAGAATTTCGCGGAACTCCAAATAACATAATATACGGAGCTGAAAAAGTAGACCACAAATAAGCAAAGATAATAATAAACATATGCTAAACAAGGTCATGAGATCTTTAGTTTAATTGCACATATTTTAAAAAAAATCACATAATATTAATAATTTTTTTTAATCATAAAATGTTATTGTAATGGAATTTTCTCGTGGAACCCTTATTTTCACTTCCCGGAACCCCAGGGTTCCGGGGAACACCATTTGGGAAAGGCTGCTCTAGTTTAAGGAGAAGAGACCAAGTGGAAGGCAATGAAATTATATCAGAGAAGAATTTGGCCCCGTGAATTTAGTTAAATATAGCCTAATGATCCTCAAGCCTGCTGAAATTGACCAGCATTAGCTTAATGACCCTCATACCTCCTGAAATTGACCAGTATTGGTTCTATGCAGCGTCTATAGATTTAAGGGTGACCTAACATGCAGAAAGGGAATCGATTCAGAATAGAACGATAGGAACTCCCTCAAAACAGGAATGAAGCAAGATTAGCCTCTTTCAGGCAGAAGAGTACAAGCAAAGCTTCTCACCAAATAACGCTAAAGAGATTCTTCCTGGGGAAGGGAAACATCGGGTCTCTCCTGCAGCCACATGGATTGCATTTCGGTGGCCTGTGATGTTAGACAGGCACTTCTCATCCCCGTAATTAAAAACTCATTATCTACGCTGGATAAGAGCCTCGAAAGCACTGCCTGAAAAATAAATACACGCAGTGCTGAGTGAAGGGGGGCTGACAATCAAAGGCCTTGGAGCACAGAAGTACCGGGCAGGCAGAAATCAAATCGAAGCAATGCAGTGGGGAGCATATAGGGGAAAGAAGTGGGTATCAAATGGGGGGCGGAGGCAGACAGCAAGTGTGAAAAATCAAGACAGGCGGGGGAGCATTCGATGCCTATATAAGAAAAAGCCCCGACTAGCAGGACTATTCTATAACTGATCACACTAGTGTCAGGAGACCCACACTTCATAGATAATCCAGGTCCCTTGGGATCTGGGATTTGCTTCCAGGCCCGTGCTTGCGTGTCCACACTACGCTGTAAACCTGGGTCTGCAACCGCTGGGCCTGGTCTCCCAGCCACGCCAACCCTGCCACATTATGCCGACCTCCTGACGCAGGCTTGAGGTGCGAGCCGCTTCCGCATCGCAGAACAACAGGGCTGGACCTGCAGTGCCGTGGGACCACCACAGCAGGGCCAGGTGTTTGCTGTCCCAAATCAGATGGATTCTGTGTGGCCGGAATGGGCTCAAACCTGAGTCAGACCCCTGGGCTTAGTGTGCAGTGTAGACATACCCCTGGAGTCTATTTTGGGCTCTACCGCTGTGTGGCACTGAGCAAATCAGTCTCTGTCTTATCTACTCAGGTTGTAAGCTCTTCGGGGTACGGATGGTTGCCCAGGGCCTCGTGCAATGGGACCCCACAACCTGCGGTCATAGAAATAAGAAGGTTTCCTCGTGCTGCCCCAATGACCTGCCTTCTGCATGAAATAAAGGGACAGCTCCCTGCCAGGGGAAAGATAGTGCATAGTCTATCCCTGTTCAGCTCCGGATACTCCGCCGGAGCTACCCAGAGGGGGAGCGGGACAAGGGATCCAGCCAATTCCGATGGTGCTTTTGGTGGCGGGAGTACCTGGGCCTCAATTTTCAGACTCTGAGCTACAAGAAGGTGCCTGGTGGGAACCAGGCTGGTCACCTGTCTCTGGTGGGAGTTGGGCATCCTCAGGTGCCTAAAAACATGGCCTCTCTGCAGATGGCTCGCCCGCCACCCCACACAGAGGGAGGGCTCTGCCTTTGGCGGCAGCATTTCTCCATCTCAGGGTCCCACACTGGACTTTCCAAGGGGGTAGGGCCAGGAGGACAGAAATTGTGGTGCTTGGGTAGGATGGAGGGGAGCCTGAAAGGGATCTGTGTTGCTTCTCCACTTGGCCCCGGGCTGCCTTAGCTTCTCCACAGGTGAGCTTGGCTGCCCCATCATGGTCCCCCTGGCCCTTCCCACAATCCCCTTGGACCTATGTGGGCCTTAGAGGCTCACAAGGGACTTGTAACAGGCCACCCAGCAAATGCTGCCCCTACCATTGAAAACCGCAGAGAGGGATCTTTGCAGGACCTTCCTTCTTTCATTTGCCTCTCATGGTGGGTTTTACCCCCTTTTAGTCAGTTCAGCTCTCAGGCCAGGTGTGACTCACCACAAGGGCGCCTCCTGCTGCTCCCTCGGGAAATTAGCTTGTTGGTACCGGAGCAGCCCCTGCTGGCTGGTGGCTCCCCGTGTCTCTGCACTCTGGGGTTTTCCCAACCCACTGTGCCCTCCTCGCCTCAGTGACCGGGGCAAACTGCAGTCTGACATGGCCGCTCATCATTGGCAAGGGGGTGGGGACCGGCTGCCTTCCGCGGCTCTGGCTGCCTCCCCGCAGCCCTAGGACCCTCAGGCCTTGCTTCCGGCCCTGCAGCCTGGGAGCTCGCCTGCCCAGAGCATCCCCAGCTCTGCTTGCCCTTCCCCAGCCCTGCTCTAACTACAGCCCTAGGATTCTGAGGCCTTGTCTTCTTCGGTTTCCCTGGCAACCTGGTCCCTCTTGCTCCCCAGCCAGAGCAAGGTCTCTCTGTCTCCATCCCTCCAGGAGCCTTTATTTATACAGCCCTCAGCTGGGCCCTAATTGGCGCATACTGGCCACAGCCGCTGGCTCCTCAGCTCCAGCCCTCGGTTTTAACCCTTCTTTAGCCAGTGCGGGGCAGGCGTCTAGTCACAGGCTTACTCTGGCATCAGAAGCCCGCTAGGTGCCCGTGGAAGGACTGGAGGTGAGGACATGCCTGGTGTGTTCCCAGCAGCCTGAGCCCTGGAGAAGGCAGGCGGCTGGGTGGATTCTGTCTGAGCCCTGGAGAAGGCAGGCGGCTGGGTGGATTCTGCCTGAGCCCTGGAGAAGGCAGGCGCCTGGGTGGATTCTGCCTGAGCCCTGGACAAGGCAGGCGCCTGGGTGGATTCTGCCTGAGCACTGGAGAAGGCAGGTGGCTGGATGGATCCCGTGTGTACACCATCTTCACATTCAGCTTCAGAAACCATGGGTGACCCAGCCGGTTAGTCCAGAGCGCTGGTGTTGGACTTATAGAAATAGAACCAGCAGAATCTTCTCTGGGGGATAAGGCAAAGTGCCGCGTGTATGGGGAAGGCAGAATTCATTTTCCGTTCTGAGCTACTAACATTGTCCGCCACACATGCACACTGTTCTACAGATGGGATACAATCGCCAGCCTCAATAGCTCACGTTAGTCCACGGGCCAGGTGGTCTGGACACGAGGAGGGAAGCCAGAGCGTGTTGGTACCCACCGATGCTCCTGGAGTATGATTGTAGAACTGAAAGGCCCAGTTCCATAGTTTTGCACACACCTTTTTCTATGTTTCAGTCCAGAGATATTCTCCTCTCCTACTGCCCCAGGGCATTGTATGACCGTGAGTCATCACAAAACGGCAGATGGGACTCTGGTCTTCTTTCCTTGATGGGGCTTTTGTCTCTTTCTTGGGGAGGTTCTTTTGCAGGGCTTGTCTGCGTTGTTCTTTGGCCATCAAGAACAATGGTTTTGGTGCTCCCATCTGGTCACCCAGAGAGACTGGCTTCAGGGACTGATCCCTCTACACACACCAACATTCACACTTTAAATAGGATTCCATAGACACACACCTAAGGCCAGGTCTACACTCATAGGGAATGTCACATGAAGATATGCAATGCCTGCTATGTAAATTATGTAGCTGGAGTCCACATATCTTGTTTCACATTTCCCCACCGTCCCTGCAACAGGAGGCTGACGGAAGCAAACACTCCCATTGGCTTCCCTTACTCCTCACAGAAGCAGGAATTGTGGCCACTGCCGGAGACGCCTTCTGAGTTCGATTT